>NC_090649.1:352375093-352377593 GCF_040937935.1 Hyperolius riggenbachi | reverse complement strand
AAATCGGTTTGTGCTGCTCATCCCTTGGCTTATATTATTTTCCCCTGTGAGCGTGCATAACCACACCCATCTCTAGCACAGTTAAGCATTTAAATGAGCGGTGCTCATAGTTCAGTTAGTAGCTAGTAGAAGGTGAGGTGTTTTTAATTTCATTTCTCCCATTTAGCTGACCCCTGGGCTTTTGGCATGGTTCCCACTAGAACGCTGATAAAAACGAGCATTTTTGCCTGGTTAGAGTAGGACTCACCAGATCGGGGACACTTTGGCGCAGTTGGTGAGCTTAAACGCGTTAAAGCGTAACCAAGAGCCCCTGTCACTATTTTCCTGTTGTGTGCTGCAGCACCCTCTGTATTTATATATTTCTTATGGAGATTGGGGTTCTCCAGTGCTGCGTGCATGCTTTGCATAGTATTGCATAAAAATCGGTTTGTGCTGCTCATCCCTTGGCTTATATTATTTTCCCCTGTGAGCGTGCATAACCACACCCATCTCTAGCACAGTTAAGCATTTAAATGAGCGGTGCTCATAGTTCAGTTAGTAGCTAGTAGAAGGTGAGGTGTTTTTAATTTCATTTCTCCCATTTAGCTGACCCCTGGGCTTTTGGCATGGTTCCCACTAGAACGCTGATAAAAACGAGCATTTTTGCCTGGTTAGAGTAGGACTCACCAGATCGGGGACACTTTGGCGCAGTTGGTGAGCTTAAACGCGTTAAAGCGTAACCAAGAGCCCCTGTCACTATTTTCCTGTTGTGTGCTGCAGCACCCTCTGTATTTATATATTTCTTATGGAGATTGGGGTTCTCCAGTGCTGCGTGCATGCTTTGCATAGTATTGCATAAAAATCGGTTTGTGCTGCTCATCCCTTGGCTTATATTATTTTCCCCTGTGAGCGTGCATAACCACACCCATCTCTAGCACAGTTAAGCATTTAAATGAGCGGTGCTCATAGTTCAGTTAGTAGCTAGTAGAAGGTGAGGTGTTTTTAATTTCATTTCTCCCATTTAGCTGACCCCTGGGCTTTTGGCATGGTTCCCACTAGAACGCTGATAAAAACGAGCATTTTTGCCTGGTTAGAGTAGGACTCACCAGATCGGGGACACTTTGGCGCAGTTGGTGAGCTTAAACGCGTTAAAGCGTAACCAAGAGCCCCTGTCACTATTTTCCTGTTGTGTGCTGCAGCACCCTCTGTATTTATATATTTCTTATGGAGATTGGGGTTCTCCAGTGCTGCGTGCATGCTTTGCATAGTATTGCATAAAAATCGGTTTGTGCTGCTCATCCCTTGGCTTATATTATTTTCCCCTGTGAGCGTGCATAACCACACCCATCTCTAGCACAGTTAAGCATTTAAATGAGCGGTGCTCATAGTTCAGTTAGTAGCTAGTAGAAGGTGAGGTGTTTTTAATTTCATTTCTCCCATTTAGCTGACCCCTGGGCTTTTGGCATGGTTCCCACTAGAACGCTGATAAAAACGAGCATTTTTGCCTGGTTAGAGTAGGACTCACCAGATCGGGGACACTTTGGCGCAGTTGGTGAGCTTAAACGCGTTAAAGCGCAACCAAGAGCCCCTGTCACTATTTTCCTGTTGTGTGCTGCAGCACCCTCTGTATTTATATATTTCTTATGGAGATTGGGGTTCTCCAGTGCTGCGTGCATGCTTTGCATAGTATTGCATAAAAATCGGTTTGTGCTGCTCATCCCTTGGCTTATATTATTTTCCCCTGTGAGCGTGCATAACCACACCCATCTCTAGCACAGTTAAGCATTTAAATGAGCGGTGCTCATAGTTCAGTTAGTAGCTAGTAGAAGGTGAGGTGTTTTTAATTTCATTTCTCCCATTTAGCTGACCCCTGGGCTTTTGGCATGGTTCCCACTAGAACGCTGATAAAAACGAGCATTTTTGCCTGGTTAGAGTAGGACTCACCAGATCGGGGACACTTTGGCGCAGTTGGTGAGCTTAAACGCGTTAAAGCGTAACCAAGAGCCCCTGTCACTATTTTCCTGTTGTGTGCTGCAGCACCCTCTGTATTTATATATTTCTTATGGAGATTGGGGTTCTCCAGTGCTGCGTGCATGCTTTGCATAGTATTGCATAAAAATCGGTTTGTGCTGCTCATCCCTTGGCTTATATTATTTTCCCCTGTGAGCGTGCATAACCACACCCATCTCTAGCACAGTTAAGCATTTAAATGAGCGGTGCTCATAGTTCAGTTAGTAGCTAGTAGAAGGTGAGGTGTTTTTAATTTCATTTCTCCCATTTAGCTGACCCCTGGGCTTTTGGCATGGTTCCCACTAGAACGCTGATAAAAACGAGCATTTTTGCCTGGTTAGAGTAGGACTCACCAGATCGGGGACACTTTGGCGCAGTTGGTGAGCTTAAACGCGTTAAAGCGTAACCAAGAGCCCCTGTCACTATTTTCCTGTTGTGTGCTGCAGCACCCTCTGTATTTATATATTTCTTATGGAGATTGGGGTTCTCCAGTGCTGCGTGCATGCTTTGC
>NC_090649.1:352205093-352362593 GCF_040937935.1 Hyperolius riggenbachi | reverse complement strand
ATGAGAGGAGGTGATCAGCTTAGAGGCCAGGAGAATTTCTTGGGAGGAGCGAAGGTTGCGGGAGGGACAATATCTTGAGATTAGTGAGGAGATGTATGGAGGAGACAACTCGTGGAGGGCTTTGTATAGTCAGGAGTTTGAACTGGATCCTTTGGGTAATGGGTAACCAGTGGAGAGAATGGCACAGTGGGGCTGCATCGGAAGAGTGTGTGGAAAGGTGAATCAGGCGGGCCGCTGAATTTAGTAGGGATTGGAGAGGTGCTAGCCTGTTTTTTGGTAGGCCATATTCATTTCCTTTTAAAATTCTGAGTTTAAGTCCGCTTTAAAGGCACAGCAACATGCACCCAAATCTACAGTCCCAGATTATGCATGACTGAGCAGTAGTGGAGGCGGTAGTGAATAATTATCCAAGTGGTGAGACCATCTTGTGGGGCTGCCTGCTCCTTTCCCGCTTTGTGGTATAGATTGCAGATCATGGTCCCGGGCAGTGAGACAATGTCTGGTGTTGTAAGGATAGTGTACCAAGTGAAAAAATGTATGATCACAGTGACTATATCTTTTTCTTTCCTTTTTCTCTCTCTGTCCTCTATCTTCTCTATCTTGTCCCTCTCTAGCTCTTCTATTTCACCTTAGTGTGTGTGTCAGAGAGGCAAGGGGATCCCCGGGCACTGCACATGACAATGCTGCTCTCTCGGCTCCGCTCCACAATAGCCACCATTGCCAGTGGGCACAGGTCAGTGCACCTATTTCTACACTCTGGTCACCATGTTGCCGGGGAAGTGGAGAACACTGACACAGTGGAGTGTGTGTGTGTGGGGGGGGGGGGGGGGGGAGAGGAATCAGTAGGGAATACATCACATAACATTAGGATGATAATGAGTGGAGGAGGGGGGGCTGCCCAACACCTTCAGTCACAATAATCCAACATACATTTAAGATTGGTTTATTCTCATCAGTGCATGGCAGTCCTACCCCAAAGAGCAAATTTAATGCATGCCATGTACTGCTGAGAACCCATGCCATGCACTGATGAAAAGTGTGGTCTGCTTGTTCCAGTCTAGGATTCCCCATTCAAATCCCACACTGCGGGAGACTTCAGCAGTCTCCAGGAGACCAAGATGCTGTTCATGTGCGAGTGTGCAAAAATGGGCACTATGGAGCAGCCCATCCGTTGGAGACTGCTAATGGGGGAGCCAGCGCTGGAACGTTGGGACTGTAGGAGGAAAGGGAAGGCTCTAAAGGACCCAGAGCCTTCCCTCTCCATAGGTGAATATCTGTTTTTTGTTTTTTTTTTTCCATTTGCTTCAGACTCCCTTTAAAGCGTACCTGAGACTAGGAAAAAAAATATGCATACCTAGGGCTACATTGAGCCCTCTTCAGGCTGATTGGTCCTTCACTATCTTCCTCTGTGGCGGAAGAGGTAATCTCACGGAGGAGGTAATACGCTCTTCCTAGTCAAATTTATTTAGTTTTTTTTGCAGCTAAGACATGCCTTTTATGCACAGTTTGAACCAAAGTCCTCACCAGGTATGGATGTAACAAACCTATATCCAAACTCTACCACTATCCTTAAAGAGAAACGGTAAAAAAAAAACTGTCCTTCTGTAAACCCCACATACCTATAGAGCTCTTGGCCAGCAACAATATAAAGCTTTTCAGAAGTCTCTGATCACAGCCTGTGTGAAAAAATACTTTGCTTTATCAGCTTTTGTAACAGCTTGGGTCAGCGTCGGGGCTAGAGCTGTACCATGTAGATAGGTTGCACTTCTCTGTCACTATTCACAGAAGAATCATTTACTGTTTGTTTCTGCCCTGCCCATATACACTTCTTTTTCACAGATCATATGAGAACAGCTGAGGATTTTTATCATTACAGAGAAGGATCTAAAGAGAAGGACCTGTACCTTTTCCTGTACTTCGATGCCCCCCCCCCCCCCCATTCAAAATGAGCTCTTCCTGGCTGTAAACTCTGTTTACTTTAGACTGCGTGAGGCAGAGAGAGAGAGAAAGGAACAGTTGAGTTATTTACACACTATTTGAAGCTATATTAAGATTCCAGTCACAGGATTACAGACAGTGAAGATTGTTTCTGTATGCTGGATGTGCTGGACACAGTCCTCCAATGGTGATGCCCACAGTGAAAACTGTTCTCAGTGAATGTAATTTTCTTTACATAAAAAATGAAAAGATGAAAAAAAACAAAACTTTTGTATTACTATTTGAAAGTAATTACTCAAAATATACATGGCATTTTGAATATTAGTTAACTTTGATAGTTGTCCTTTAACAACGAGTACATTACTCTCTAGGCTTGTTCCCATTCATCAATCATTACCCAGCTGATCACAGTCGCGGGCACCCACCTTTCTCCGCTGAAGACAAATATCTACTCCCCTAGGTCGATAAGTAAAGTCCTGTGGGGTGTAAATATACGACCGCAGGACCATTATGTGTCTAAATGGCTTGTTCTGTGTTATACTTTGCATAATGATTGTTTTATGATTGTGATGCTACCTTTTTTTTTTTTGGGGGGGGGGGGGGGTATATAACAGCCAAAGTGAGAATTTTAAAAGAATAAAATAGAAGCATGCAAACTATTAAGATTTATAATTGAGATACAATTAACAAGAGCAATGTGATTGTTACATTGTTAATAATATACCTTCTTTCCAAATTGTTGAAGATAATGTGTAGGGCTTAGCCCTCTCACTTGCAATAATTCTCTGCACTCTTGGCAATACTTTGCTATAATGATCCAATATAGAATTCCGGGTCATTGCTCTCTCTTGAAGCCTTCGGTCTGAATCGTTCTATACAAAGAATAAATTAAATAATTGAAATATAAGAACAGTTTGGAGTGATGTAATGATACAAAAACTGAATGATACACTGAATGCATATGTATTTATTGATTTGTAACTTAAGGGGAAGATACGGGGTGAATAAAAAAAGATCTACTTACCTGGAGCTTCCTCCAGCCCCTGGCAGTCGTCCTGTGCCATTGGCGCAGCTCTGCTCCTAGCAGGTGGCCCGGGGGCCCATCCATTGCAGATGCCGACTGGCATCTACTGCGAATGCACGTGCATGCCGCTCATGACCATGCTGACGTAGCCTGGAGTGTTCTGCACAGGCGCAGAACTACTGCGCCTGCGCAGAACACTCCATACCATGTAAGTGTGATTGCGAGCGGCACTCATGCAGGAGCCTAAGATGCTGACCTGGTGAGGAAGCTCCAAGTAAGTAGAGATCTTGTTGTATTTTGCTCGGACCTTCCCTATAAGTGTAAGTGAACCTAAAATGTGCTAAATCAACCCCAAATCAACTGCTAATGAATACATTACAGATTTTTTTTTTCCACCTAAAAATGGTCCAATGCCCCTGTTACTCACTATTTATGAACAGTGTTATACATTGTTATAAATTGGAGTTGTAGCTCCATGATTCATTTACAACCTCCTCCTGCTTAACCCCTTCCTGACCGCCTAACGCTGATGGGAGCGGAGCTCCGCTCCATAAACAACCTGCGAGCCGCGATCGCAGGCTGTAAAGCAAAAAAATAAAAAAGGTTACAAACACTTGTACAGCACTGCAATCTAGTGCAGCGCTGTATGGGGACGGCTCTGTCACTGGGCTGTCCCCAGAGAGGATCACAAACAGATTACTCTCATAGGCTGATGCCTATGAGAGACGATCACACTGATTGGCTCTCGGACGAGGGAGGGAGAAAAAAAAACATTTTTATTGTGAAAAAAAAAAAAAGAACATTTAAATTAATAAAAAAAAGCAAACGGATGCCACCAACAGAAAACTCTATTGGTAGCAAGAAAAGGGGGCAAGATTAGTGTGCTAAGTTGTATGGTCGTGCAGCACACTGTTAAAGCTGCAGTGTGCGTAATTGAAAAAAGCCTGGTAACTAAGGGATGTAAGCCTATGGTCCTCAAGCGTAGGGCGTAACAATAGACCCTGCAAGGGATGCAGCCGCAGGGGGCTCCAGTGGGGGTAGACGTTTCTTTCCCCTGAGAGACTGATGGAGAGAAAAAAAACTTTATGTTCTCTGCACAATTGTTGCAATGACTGTAGCTGCTCAGCCACTGATAAGGAATCATACAAAATTGTGTAGACAGATTTATAGACAGTCCCTATTCAGTGTGAAGCTGGGTCTTGTGTACATTGCCTGCCCCCAGCCTCTCCACCCCCTCCTGAAGGGCTGTATACTGTAGTGAGCCATCTCCAGAGCCAGTTCTGCACCATCAGAGGAGGATAGAGTAAGTGTAATAAGGTGAGAATGTCTTCCAATGGTGAAATTGATCCAGTAGTTTGGTCAGACCACCACCCCTTCCACTACTAGCTATAAAACACCAAGTGAAACAACTCATAAAATAGCACTCCTTGAAAGGTTGGTCACCCCAACACATTCAGAACAACCTCAATCTTGATGGACTGACAGATCAGAACTTAGGCCTTGTAAATATAACCACTATGTCTCAGCTGCTTTTGACTCCTTAGCTCCCTCACTCGTTAACCGCTCCGCACCATTACATCATGCTAACTGGTTTGGCACCACTGTAAAGGAGATAAGGAAAGAGGGGCTCAGACTGAAATGACAGTGGTGCAAACATCAGTCCTCTAAAGATAAACACGCCCTAATTGCACATCTGAAAAAATATCAAACACTCAACAAGAAAAAGTCCTTATTCCTGTCACAGGAGATTGAGACAGGAATAAGGACAGGCCTACCCAGCTTTTTTGGCACAGTTGATAATCTCTGTAATCCCTCTTGCCAGAAATTCAGCATTAGGCCTTCACAGGACCTGTGTGAGAAATGTATCCACTTCTTCTCAGATGAAGTCTCCTCCATACAATCTGGCATTCAATTCACAGCACTGGAAACCTATGCAGAGTCATGTATTGGATGCAAAAAGAGCCTGACACCATGGTCTGATTTCAAAGTAATTACTGAAGAAGGTATCTTAAACCTTCGCCAGACTACCTGCAACCCTGGTTCAACTATGTTTATGTTGAAATGGCCTAAGCTATTGAGACAAGCATTCCACAAAATAGTCAACTGTTCTTTACGAAGGAGGTTTTCCACCTGTCTGAAAGAAGCAATCATCAGACTGCTACTCAAGAAACCATCCTTAGACCCAGATGCTCTAAACAGCTACAGACTTGTCTGCAACCTCTCCTTTCTGGGGAAAGCCATTCAAAAGGCTGTATATCTCCAACTTGAAGCCAGGCTCTCAAGAAAACGCATCCTTGACCCTCTTCAATCTGGCTTTACAAAACATCACAGCTGTGAGACAGCCCTCACCCAGATGTGCAACGATCTGGTCATGGCACGAGACAGAGGCCAATGTTCCATACTGATTTTTCTCGACACTCAGCGACTTTTGATACAGTTCATCATGAAATCTTGTTTAACAGGCTACAAGAGTACTGTGGCATCAATTGTTTAGTTCTCCAGTGGTTCCACTCCTTCCTGGCTGGCAGAACACAAAGGGTAGCCTTGGGGCCCTTCCTCTCCAACCCTATACCACTAAAGTATGGTGTAACCCAAGGTGCGATATTATCCCCTTTGCTGTTCACCATATACAAATCGTACCAATACATGGCCTGACATGTGCTTGCAAATGCTGATGCCACCCACCTATATTTATAATTCAAAGCCGGCGTCAAAGACCCAAGCAGACAAATAAACACGTGCTAAGCTTTGCTTCAGGATGAAAACTGGCTAAAACTAAATGCAGACAAAACTGAGGTTCTTGTTATCAGTGGTCAGCACTCAACAGCAAATCAGCCCCAGACTCAGCCAACACTACTAGCCAGCCATAGGGAGCACAGACCTGAAGAACTCAGACTTTGTGCGCAGGCTGGGTGTACTGATTGCAGGGGAATTAAGCTTCTGGAATCAAATCTCAGCTGTTGTGAAATATTCCTTTTTTCACCTATGGAACATTGCAAAAATTAAATGCCTTATACCTCCCGCACATTTTCCAACCCTAGTTCATGCCTTAATCACATCAAGGCTGGACTACTGCAAAGTCCTATGTATAGGCCTTCCAAAAAGACCTGCACCACCTGTAATTACTACAAAATGCAGCTAAACGTCTGTTAACAAGCCAACCCTGCCATTGCCACATAACACCAACCCTTCGCTCACTCCACTGACTACTGAAAAAAGAGAGAACTTAGTTTAAGATTGGCTTATTGACATTCAAATCCTTGCACAATCTGGGCCCTGGATACCTGAATAATATTAGATCAAAGGGCTCTAATAACCTGGTCACACCCAGTGTCCACCTCAAAACATTCAGAGACAGAGCATTCTGTCATGCTGCCCCTAACCTACACTTTGGAAATCACGGCCACACCCAATCAAGTTTCTCTCCCTAGAAACAAAAGCCACCTCTTTAGTCTGGCATTAATGAACACCCATTTCCTTTGTAACAGTCCAGCATGCAACCCTGTGTCGATCTGAGACATACAGTGGGATGCGAAAGTTTGGGCAACCTTGTTAATCGTCATGATTTTCCTGTATAAATCGTTGGTTGTTACGATAAAAAAAAAATGTTGGTTAAATATATCATATAGGAGACACACACACAGTGATATTTGAGAAGTGAAATTAAGTTTATTGTAATTACAGAAAGTGTGCAATAATCATTTAAACAAAATTAGGCAGGTGCATAAATTTGGGCATCACAAAAAAGAAATGAAATCAATATTTAGTAGATCCTCCTTTTGCAGAAATTACAGCCTCTAAATGCTTCCTGTAGGTTCCAATGAGAGTCTGGATTCAGGTTGAAGGTATTTTGGACCATTCCTCTTTACAAAACATCTCTAGTTCATTTAAGTTTGATGGCTTCCGAGCATGGACAGCTCTCTAACTCACACCACAGATTTTCAATTATATTCAGGTCTGAGATGGCCATTCCAGAACTTTGTACTTGTTCCTCTGCATGAATGCCTTAGTGGATTTTGAGCAGTGTGTAGGGCCTTTGTCTTGTTGAAAGATCCATTAGTCTCCAGAATCTGCTGATAGTGAGTGGAATCCACGTGTCCCTCAACTTTGACAATATTTCCAGTCCCTTCACTGGCCACACAGCCCCACAGCATGATGGCACCCCCACCATATTTTACTGTAGGTAGCAAGTGTTTTTATTTGGAACGCCGTGTTGTTTTTCCCCCATGCATATAACCCCTTGTTATGTCCAAATAACGCAATTTTAGTTTCATCAGTCCACAGCACCTTATTCCAAAGTTAAAGCTGGCTTGTCAAAATGTGCTTTAGCATACCTCAGGCGGCTCTGTTTGTGCTGTGGGCGGAGAAAAGGCTTCCTCTGCATCACTATCGCATACAGCATCTCCTTGTATAAAGTGCGCAGAATGGTTGAATGATAGTGACTCCATCTGCAGCAAGATGATGTTGTAGGTCTTTGGTGCTGGTCTGTGTGTTGACTTTGACTGTTCTCACCATTTGTCACTTCTGTTTATCCAAGATTTTTCTTGGTCTACCACTTTCGAGTCTTAACTTGAACTGAGCCTGTGGTCTTCCATTTCCTCAATATGCTCCTAACTGTAGAAACAGACAGCTGAAATCTCCGAGACAGCTTTCTGTATCCTTCCCCTAAACCATGATGATGAACAATCTTAGTCTTCAGGTCATTTGAGAGTTGTTTTGAGACCCCCATGTTGCTACTCTTCAGAGAGAATTAACAACTTCCCGATCGCCTAACGCAGAGAGGCGGCCGGGAAGTGGATCCCGCAAGGACCAGCTCACCCACAGAGGCGGCGGTCCTTTTAGGGGCATGGGCGGAGCGATCGCGTCATACGTGACGCGATCCTCCGCCGGCGCCTGACTCCGCTCACCCGCCGCAACATCCCGCCGGCCATACGGAAGCGCCGGCAGGATGTTAACCCCACGATCGCCGCAAACAGTGTATAATACACTTTGTAATGTTTACAAAGTGTATTATACAGGCTGCCTCCTGCCCTGGTGGTCCCAGTGTCCGAGGGACCATCAGGGCAGGCTGCAGCCACCCTAGTCTGCACCCAAATCTCCCCACCCCCTGCCCCCTGATCGCCCACAGCACCCCTCAGACCCCCCCCGGCCACCCCCCAGACCCCTGTTTACACCCAATCACCCCCCTAATCACCCATAAATCACTCCCTGCCACTATCTATTTTTTTTTAACCCTAAACTGCCCCCTGGGGACTCCTGATCACTCCCCCACCCCTCAGATTCTCCCCAGACCCCCCCCTCGTGTACTGTATACCTCTATCCCCCTGATCACCTGTCAATCACCCATCAATCATCCATCAATCACCCCCTGTCACTGCCACCCATCAATCAGCCCCTAACCTGCCCCTTGCGGGCAATCTGATCACCCACCCACACCAATAGGTCGCCCGCAGATCCGACGTCAGATCACCTCCCAAGTGCAGTGTTTACATCTGTTCTCTACCCTAAACACCCACTAATTACCCATCAATCACCCCCTATCACCACCTGTCACTGTTACCCATCAGATCAGACCCTAATCTGTCCCTTGCGGGCACCCAATAACCCGCCTACTGGCTCAGATTGCCCTCAAACCCCCCCTTATCAATTCGCCAGTGCATTCGTTACATCTATTCTTCCCTGTAATAACCCACTGATCACCTGTCAATCACCCATCAATCACCCCCTGTCACTGCCACCCATCAATCACCCCCTGACACTGCCACCCATCACTTACAGAGGTATTTCTCCCACCCAGCATGGGTATGTGTAAAAATACACCCCAAAACACATCATACTACTTCTCCCGAGTACGGCGATACCACATGTGTGGCACTTTTTTGCACCCTAACTGCGCTAAGGGGCCCAAAGTCCAATGTGTACCTTTAGGATTTCACAGGTCATTTTTGTTTCAAGACTACTCCTCACGGTTTAGGGCCCCTAAAATGCCAGGACAGTATAGGAACCCCACAAATGACCCCATTTTAGAAAGAAGACACCCCAAGGTATTCTGTTAGTAGTACAGTGAGTTCATAGAAGATTTTATTTTTTGTCACAAGTTGGCGGAAATTGATTTTTATTGTTTTTTTTTCACAAAGTGTCATTTTCCGCTAACTTGTGACAAAAAATAAAATCTTCTATGAACTCACCGTACTACTAACGGAATACCTTGGGGTGTCTTCTCTCTAAAATGGGGTCATTTGTGGGGTTCCTATACTGTCCTGGCATTTTAGGGGCCCTAAACCGTGAGGAGTAGTCTTGAAACGAAATTTCTCAAAATTACCTGTGAAATCCTAAAGGTACTCATTGGACTTTGGGTCCCTTCGCGCAGTTAGGGTGCAAAAACGTGCCACACATCTGGTATCGCCGTACTCAGGAGAAGTAGTATAATGTGTTTTGGGGTGTATTTTTACACATACCCATGCTGAGTGGGAGAAAGATCTCTGTAAATGGACAATTGTGTGTAAAAAAAATTAAAAAAGGTGTCATTTACAGAGATATTTCTCCCACCCAGCATCGGTATGTGTAAAAATACACCCCAAAACACATTATACTACTTCTACTGAGTACGGCAATACCACATGTGTGGCACTTTTTTTGCAGCCTAACTGCGCTAAGGGGCCCAAAGTCCAATGAGCACCTTTAGGCTTTACAGGGGTGCTTACAAATTAGCACCCCCCAAAATGCGAGGACAGTAAACACACCCCACAAATGACCCCATTTTGGAAAGTAGACACTTCAAGGTATTCAGAGAGGGGCATGGTGAGTCCGTGGCAGATTTCATTTTGTTTTGTCGTGTCGCAAGTGAGAAGAAATGGAAACTTTTTTTTTTTTTTTTGGTCACAAAGTGTCATTTTCCGCTTACTTGTGACAAAAAATAATATCTTCTATGAACTCACTATGCCTCTCACTGAATACTTTGGGATGTCTTCTTTCCAAAATGGGGTCATTTGGGGGGTATTTATACTATCCTGGAATTTTAGCCCCTCATGAAACACGACAGGGGGTCAGAAAAGTCATAGATGCTTGAAAATGGGAAAATTCACTTTTTGCACCATAGTTTGTAAACGCTATAACTTTTACCCAAACCAATAAATATACACTGAATGGGTTTTTTTTAATCAAAAACATGTTTGTCCACATTTTTCGCACTGCATGTATACAGAAATTTTACTTTATTTGAAAAATGTCAGCACAGAAAGTTAAAAAAATGAATGTTTTGCCAAAATTCATGTCTTTTTTGATGAATATAATAAAAAGTAAAAATCGCAGCAGCAATCAAATAGCACCAAAAGAAAGCTGTATTAGTGACAAAATTCATTTAGGTGGTAGGTTGTATGAGCGAGCAATAAACCGTGAAAGCTGCAGTGGTCTGAATGGAAAAAAAGTGCCTGGTCCTTAAGGGGGGTAAAGCCCACGGTCCTCAAGTGGTTAAAGGAGGAGGGGAACTTACAATTAACCCCCTTAAATACTCTTTCTCATAATTGGATTCACCTGTGTATGTAGGTCAGGGGTCACTGAGCTTACTAAGCCAATTTAAGTTTCAATAATTGGTTCTAAAGGTTTTGGAATCAATAAAATGACAACAGTGCCCGAATGTATGCACCTGCCTAATTTTATTTAAACAACTATTGCACACTTTCTGTAAATCCAATAAACTTCATTTCACTTCTCAAATATCAGTGCGTGTGTCTCCTATAGGATATATTTAACTGACATTTTTTATTGTAACAACCAACGATTTATACAGAAAAATCATTAAAGAGACTCTGAAGCCTCTTAAAAATCCTTTTTTTTATTAAACAATCCTGTTGAATACCTTAATCCTACCTAAACCGCCGCAATACCGCGGCTGTAAACTATCTAAAACCCCCATAACTCGCCCTCCCTCTGACCAGCAAAATCCACAACTTTCTTGGTCGTGGATTTTGCTGCCCCTCTGCGCTCCCATGTGAGGCAGGGCTATGCACCGCAGCCCTGCCTCACACGCGTCTGTCAGCGTGTATCTCCGCCCCTCTCAGCAAAGGAAGACTGAGAGGGGTAGGGGAGAGGCGGCGATGCGCCGCTGACAGACGCGTCAAGTCTGTCCAGTCCAGCTGAACATTTATCTAGATGGAATCAAGCCATTTCTGGTATAAATTTTGATTTTAACATGGCGGCCTAATGCACGGAGCTGCTGCTCCTCCACAAAATCTAGGCCAGAATCTTCCTGGGCACCAACCTCCTCCACCCTCAGTTCTCCAGAGACCCTCTGCCACTACATCAGCCATCCAGAGCCGTCTGAAGTCTCTCCAGCAGCAGCAAGGTAAAGAAGTCTGGTCACATGGTTTCCCGCCCTATTGGATCTTCCGTAGTCTCCCCCAGAGCTCCATTGAGGGCATAGACATAACCCACTGCAAGCCCTTTACCCCACCGAGCATTTCATTTTATCTGCAGACACAAACTTTGTACCAAGCCGGCCTTGCATTGCAACCTGGCCACGGCAACTAATCAGGGCCCTGGCTTCCGATCCCCGAACACTTAATCTCAAGCTAGGAAGCAAAGAGGCCCAACCAGACTAACACTGGCTGCTCATTCAGCATAAAAATACAGGACTAGGCCCACTTTTTGCTTGCCAATGGGATTGGTTAGGGGACAGAAGGTAACCAGCTGACACCACAATCTCATTAAGCTGTCATTCCCCCTACTCCATTGCTACTAGCTGCTGTGCTTGTCTTTTAGGGGATACTGTTTGTTCATTGAGCCATAACCCACACCCTGTCATGATACTGTTCTTCATATAACTTAACTCGATACAGAGCGCAGATGCGGAGTGAAACTAATACACAATAGGACAGAGATAAAGGAGCCTACAGGTTAAAAAAAACTGATCAACTACACCATGTAAAAAAGTATAACATTTATTAGTTTAATCTAATGTAACCACTATACTACAACTTTAAAGGGATACTGTAGGGGGTCGGGGGAAAATGAGTTGAACTTACCCGGGGCTTCTAATGGTCCCCCGCAGACATCCTGTGCCCACACAGCCACTCCCCAATGCTCCGGCCCCGCCTCTGGTTCACTTCTGGAATTTCAGACTTTAAAGTCTGAAAACCACTGTGCCTGCGTTGTCGTGTCCTCACTCCTACTGATGGCACTAGGAGCGTACTGCGCAGGCCCAGTATGGTCTGTGCCTGTGCCGTGCGCTCCTGGTGACATCAGGGTAAGCAAGGACATGGCAAAGCAGGCGCAGCGGTTTTCAGACTTTAAAGTCTGAAATTCCAGAAGTGACCCGGAGGCAGGGCCGGAGCATCGGTGAGTGGCTGCATGGGCACAGGATGCCTGCGGGGGACCATTAGAAGCCCCGGGTAACTTCAACTCATTTTACCCCGACCCCCCCTACAGTATCCCTTTAAAATTAACATAAGATGACCATCTCCTCATACAGACCCACAACATACCACCGCCCATACATCCAGCTGGCCAGATCTAAAAGTGAGCTCACAACAGATGGATGGAAAACTGTGGAAAGCGGGACAGTCCAGAACCAAGCAATGTTATAGGCAGCATAGCTGAAGCTGGGAAACAAGGCAGCAAGCAGTAATGTTAGTGTGAATCAACAGCAAACTGGCTAACAAGCAAGGTACAGTTCCACAGTGTTCCACTCCGTAGTCATCACCGAGTATCCACTAGGTCCGAAGCTTGAGACTTCTCGATGTGGCAACGTTTCACAGTCCAGTGGCGTGATCAGTAGGAGTAATCCAGTTATGCTATGAACGGCAATAGTCCAAAGCTGCTAGCACCCAGCATGTGCAAAGCTGCAACTCCTGTGAGTGTATTGTAGACTTACTGTCCAAGCCAGGAGTGGTCCCTAGTGATGTTCCAAATAGGTTCCTGTGTAGGGAAGTCCCGTTCAGAGCCAGGCGAGGGAAGAGGGGGGTCGCGGGAGGAGATGGCGTCTCAAGCGGGTACGGCCTTTACATGTTTTGCCATTTTCACAGCGTCATCAGAAGGCGTGCCCATCATTGTGCGGCAAACATTCAAACAACCCTGCGCAGCCAATCGAAGCAAAGCGGAAGTGCACGTCCGGACCGGAAGTGACGTGTGCGGTTCAGCAAGGATGAAGTAAACTGCCTCCGTCCACCGTCGCATCACATAAGTCCTTCGGCAACACGCCCACTAGGCTAAGGTGGCCCACATCTCCACACAGACCAGCAAGCATACAGCAGTAAGCGCTAAATAGCAACTGTCACTAAGCGTCACTGTATGAATCTCAAAATCAAAAGCGGAGTGAAACTAACTTAATGGGAAGCTAGTGAGCCTCGCTCAATGAGCACCCGGACTAACTATATCTACAAGCTGAGTTAAAACAGTTCCTTCTTGAATATACCTACTGTACCATAATGGTGTCTAACGCTAATAAGCAACACACGTCAGCAGCTCCACAACTGAATTTCTTTAAACCTCGTGACAAACAGAGTGACAAACCCACCAAAAACTCTAGTAAGACAGGCCAAGATGAAGCGGATTCTGACCTTGAAAGACATTTCTGATTTATTACCAGACCTGAAGGTCAGGAAATAAGGTCAGCTACCAATAACTTATCAGCCCAACTCGACGAACTAGGGAAGAGAAACCATGAATTTGTAACTGGGATGGATGACACGGCAGACACTGTTAATGCCCTTCAGGAGAAAGTGTCCCAACAAGATCACTGAATCTCAGCAACTGAACTCAAACTTGAGGACATAGACAATATAGGGAGGAGAGAATCTCAGACTTAAAGAGAAGGTTCAGGGACAGTTAAAAAAAAATCCAAATCCACTTACCTGGGGCTTCCTCCAGCCCGTGGCAGGCAGGAGGTGCCCTCGGCGTCGCTCCGCAGGCTCACGGTGGTCTCCGGTGGCCGCCCCGACCTGGCCAGGCCGGCGGCCAGGTCGGGCCTCTTCTGCGCTCCATTGTGCATTCCACGCTGGCGCGCTGATGTCATCGGACGTCCTCCGGGCTGTACTGCGCAGGCTCAGAACTACTGAGCCTGCGCAGTACAGCCCGGAGGACGTCCGATGACGTCAGCCTGCCGGCGTGGAACGCACAATGGAGCGCAGAAGAGGCCCGACCTGGCCAGGCCTGCGGAGCGGCGTCGAGGGCACCTCCTGCCTGCCACGGGCTGGAGGAAGCCCCAGGTAGGTGGATTTGGATTTTTATTTTTTTTTAACTGTCCCTGAACCTTCCCTTTAAGGGGGTCCCGCAGTCAATTAAAGACTTTAAAAACTACACTCTATCCATCTTTAAAGCATTTCTTCCTGAGTATCCCGATGAACTTCTTCGCTTAGATCGCATACACAACTTTTTAAGCCGCCTAGAAACATTGAAATCCCCTGAGACATCATCCTTAAACTCCACTATTTAGAGGCAAATTTTGAAATCTTACGAGCCGCTAGAGAAATTGATTCTAAGAGAATTGGGGAGCACAAAATGCAAATATACCCAGACGTTTCTCCCATTACTTTAACCCACAGAAGAGCCCTGAAACCAGTAACGAGCATTCTACATCGGAAAGTGACTCAGTATAATAAGTGGGGCTTCCCACTTATGCTGCACTTTAAACTGGGGCAGCAAAAGTACCAAATCCAGTCTTTACAGAAAGGACTTCTGGCACACAAAAAACAAAACAAAAACAACCTACTTGAGCGGGGAGAGGAATTACAAATGGACACTTCTAGCTCTTTCAAAAGATTATAGAGAAACTGGTAGTCCCCCAGAGATACTACTAAAAGATCATGAGATTCCCCTTCCACACCTTCATGAATTCCAAAAGCCAAACACTCTCTTGCTCTCTCCCCCCGACAGACTTATTAGTCTTATCCGAGGAGGCTGCAGCCTTGGCAGATTTCTTCCATGGGGCAGAAAAGCTATCCACCTACTCCAAGGTTCATCACAATAATGGGTCATATAACCTTAAAGTTTAAATCTTGTCAATCCTACATAAGTAGATTTATCAACAGCTATTTAGTTCTTATAATTTAAACCCGCTGGTAAATTCTTGTTTTGTCTTTAACTGTTCTATTTCTATGGTGCTCATTGCATTTGCACTCTTACTACAGAGTGTCAACGTTGCTTTCATTAGGAATAATTTCTGTCTCACATGGGAAGCAAACGTGACAATCACCTGGTTTCTCTTAGGGCACAGGTTGAGTCCTATTTTACATAGGTTGTTACTACAAAATGTTATATCATTTGTTTATTATTCTTTGTTTGCTATTACTCCTCAACTCACACAGCTGCTCTATATAAGTTTATTCTTTAAACTCTCATTGTCGATTGCATCTTTGGGTGGTCACTGACTAAAATGGTTAACTCCATTGGCACATTACCAGAATTTTCTCCCCAAATCATGCTTAAAGGAGTTATCAGGCGGAAAAAAAAAAGCGCTTTACTCACCTGGGGCTTGCGCAGTACGCCGCGGGCAACGTGGCCATGATTGACAGCGATGCTTCACGCAGGCGCAGTAAGGGCGACCTCAGGGTCGGCTTCTGCACCGTGCGGGGAGCCCGGGATGGCAGCGGAGAGCGGAACTGTCGGCGTGGGACAGTCGGCTGCAAGGGGCTGGAGAAAGCCCCAGGTGAGTAAAGTTTATTTTTTTTTCATTTTGCCTGATAACTCCTTTAAGTCTTAGAATATGAATTAAGGCAACAATACCTTTGTATGACTTAAAAATAGGGTTATGAATTGTCTCTAAATGCTCATGTCCTAAATTCCCCATATAAGAGGAAATGTTTATGGAGGGAAGCCCTAGAGTACAAGTCTAATGTTCTCTTTGCTCAGGAGACACACTTTGCAGGAGGCAAAGCTCTGCAATGTTCTCATTCCCAAATGCCACAAGTATACTTTGATAATTTTAAGAAGAAGAGGGGAGTACTTATCAAATTCCATTCTCCGTTAATGGCAGGAATCCATAAGTATTTGAGGGACCCCCAAGATAGATTCCTGGTACTAGTATGCACACTAAATTGCAAACTGTTCACCTTGGTTAACCTATATGCACTGAATACAGGCTAGAGTGGATTTCTCAGATCACTATTTTCGATGTTAAGAAAAGGTGCCCTCCTTGTTGGAGGCAATTTGAATGCTAATGTTAATCTTGCAATTAATTCTTCCCACGGGGTTCAAAAAAAGGGAACTTGCTTCCAAACAATTCTTATTGAAGAAACCATGTACAAATGCCTGGAGATCCCTTCACACTGATGAACGTGATTATACGTTCTATTCTCACATCAATAAAAAATGTTCATGCATTGACATGTTTCTCACTGACAGAATTACTTTACAGAAAATCTCTGATTCAACAATTAACTCAAATAATTGGCCTGATCATTCTTCTATAGTATTGAAAATTACCTTGGGGATACAGGATTGATTGACCTCTATGGAAACTTAATTCCTCTTTACTGCATAATCCTGATAACTAGATTTACAATAAAATCTTTGAATTTTTTCAATTCAACTCTGAGGTCTGAACTGGAGGTGGAGTCCACTTGGAACACTTTTCAAAACCTAAACAGCCCAAATAGATACGATCCTAGGTCAAGTAAAAGTATTAGAATGTCAGATTAAAACTAAATTCTCTAAGAATTACCTATTTACCCTTAGGCATGACCTAAGGATGTCATTAATGAAGGACTATGAATATTGTCTTAAAAAGCTCAATCTCAACCACTTGCCGACCGCCTTAAGCCGATGGGCAGCGGCAAGGGTTGGGCCCAAACGACCGCAATACGTCCATCGGCGGTGGCGGCGGGCGTGGCTATGCGGCGATCGCGTCATTCGGGCCGTTCGGAAGCGTCGGCGGGTTACTAGCACCCGGATCGCCGCACGGATAGTGTATAATAGGCTTTGTAATGTATACAAAGCCTATTAAAGCAATGCAAAGAAAAAAGGTAGACCGCTACACTTACGTGTGTACACAGAAGGGTGCAGGGAGATCAATGCCAAAAGTCCATAAATGTCCAAGGAAGTCCCGCTACACCAAGAGGTAGGGTGAAGTAGAAAAAATACTTTATTGTAAATCCATCACCAGTGTACAAGTAAAAAGCTCACGCGTATCGGAGCGATGTATGGATCCTTAATCATAGCTATGATTAAGGAGCCATACATAGCTCCGATAGTATTTTTTCTACTTCACCCTACCTCTTGGTGTAGCGGGACTTCCTTGGACATTTATATACAAAGCCTATTATACTGGCTGCCTCCTGCCCTGGTGGTCCCAGTGTCCGAGGGACCACCAGGGCAGGCTGCAGCCACCCTAGTCTGCACCAAGCACACTGATCCTGCCCCCCCCCCCCTTCCCTCTGATCGCCCGCAGCACCCCTCAGACCCCCCCCATGCCCACCCCCCAGACCCCTGTTTGCACCCAATCATCCCCCTAATCACCCATCAATCACTCCCTGTCACTATCTAAAAACGCTATTTTTTTAACCCTAAACTGCCCCCTGCTCCCTCCTGATCACCCCCCACCCCTCAGATTCTCCCCAGACCCCCCCCGTGTACTGTATGCATCTATCCCCCCTGATCACCTGCCAATCACCTGTCAATCACCCATCAATCACCCCCTGTCACTGCCACCCATCAATCAGCCCCTAACCTGCCCCTCGCGGGCAATCTGATCACCCACCCACACCAATAGATCGCCCGCAGATCCGACATGAGATCACCTCCCAAGTGCAGTGTTTACATCTGTTCTCTCCTCTAAACACCCACTAATTACCCATCAATCACCCCCTATCACCACCTGTCACTGTTACCCATCAGATCAGACCCTAATCTGCCCCTTGCGGGCAACCCAATCACCCGCCTACACGCTCAGATTGCCCTCAGACCCCCCCTTATCAATTCGCCAGTGCAATATTTACATCTCTTCTTCCCTGTAATAACCCACTGATCACCTGTCAATCACCTGTCAATCACCTGTCAATCACCCATCAATCACCCCCTGTCACTGCCACCCATCAATCAGCCCCTAACCTGCCCCTTGTGGGCAATCTGATCACCCACCCACACCAATAGATCGCCTGCAGATCCGACATCAGATCACCTCCCAAGTGCAGTGTTTACATCTGTTCTCTCCTCTAAACACCCACTAATTACCCATCAATCACCCCCTATCACCACCTGTCACTGTTACCCATCAGAATAGACCATAATCTGCCCCTTGCGGGCACCCAATCACTCGCCCCACACGCTTAGATTGCCATCAGACCCCCCCTTATCAATTCACCAGTGCAATATTTACATCTCTTCTTCCCTGTAATAACCCACTGATCACCTGTCAATCAATCACCCATCAAGCACCCCGTCACTGCCACCCATCAATCACCCCCTGTCACTGCCACCCATCAATCAGCCCCTAACCTGCCCCTTGCGGGCAATCTGATCACCCACCCACACCAATAGATCGCCCGCAGATCCGATGTCAGATTACCTCCCAAGTGCAGTGTTTACATCTGTTCTCTACCCTAAACACCCACTAATTACCCATCAATCACCCCCTGTCACTAAAACCCATCAGATTAGACCCTAATCTGCCCCTAGGGCACCCAATCACCCGCCCACACCATCAGAACGCCCGTAGACCCCAGCCCTGATCACCTCGCCAGGGCATTGCTTGCATCTATTTCCCCCCTCTAATCACACCTTGAGACACCCATCAATCACCTCCTGTGACACCTACCCATCAGATCAGGCCCTAATTTGCCCCGTGTGGGCTCTTGATCACTCGGCCAAACCCTCAGACCCCCTTCTGATCACCTCCCCAGTGCATTGATTGTATCTATTTTCCCCTCTAACCACCCCCTGAGACATCCATCAATCACCTCCTGTCACCCCCCTAGCACTCCTATCCATCAGATCAGGCCCAATACAACCTGTCATCTAAGAGGCAACCCTGCTTATGACCGGTTCCACAAAATTTGCCCCCTCATAGACCACCTGTCATCAAACTTTGCAGATGCTTATACCCCTGAACAGTGATTTTGGTTTCCCGACTACTCACGGTTTTGGGCCCGTAAAATGCCAGGGCAGTATAGGAACCCCACAAGTGACCCCATTTTAGAAAAAAGACACCCCAAGGTATTCTGTTAGGTGTATGACGAGTTCATAGAAGATTTTATTTTTTGTCAACAGTTAGCGGAAATTGATTTTTATTGTTTTTTTTCACAAAGTGTCATTTTTCACTAACTTGTGACAAAAAATAAAATCTTCTATGAACTCACCATACACCTAACGGATTACCTTGGGGTGTCTTCTTTCTAAAATGGGGTCACTTGTGGGGTTCCTACACTGCCCTGGCATTTTAGGGGCCCTAAACCGCGAGGAGCAGTCTAGAAAACAAATGCCTCAAAATGACCTGTGAATAGGACGTTGGGCCCCTTAGCACACCTAGGCTGCAAAAAAGTGTCACACATGTGGTATTGCCGTACTCAGGAGAAGTAGTATAATGTGTTTTGTGGTGTATTTTTACACATACCCATGCTGGGTGGGAGAAATCTCTCTGTAAATGGACAATTGTGTTTAAAAAAAAAATCAAAAATGTGTCATTTACAGAGATATTTCTCCCACCCAGCATGGTTATATGTAAAAATACACCACAAAACACATTATACTACTTCTCCTGAGTACGGCGGACTTTGGGCCCCTAACTGCGCTAAGGGGCCCAAAGTCCAATGGGTACCTTTAGAATTTCAAGGGTCATTTTGCGGCATTTGGTTTCCAGACTACTACTCACGGTTTAGGGCCCCTAAAATGCCAGGGCAGTATAGGAACCCCACAAGTGACCCCATTTTAGAAAGAAGACACCCCAAGGTATTCTGTTAGGTGTATGATGAGTTCATAGATGATTTTATTTTTTGTCACAAGTTAGCGGAAAATGATTTGTATTTTTTTTTCCACAAAGTGTCATTTTTCCGCTAACTTGTGACAAAAAAAAAAATCTTCCATGAACTCACCATACTCCTAACAGAATACCTTGGGGTGTCTTCTTTCTAAAATGGGGTCACTTGTAGGGTTCCTATACTGCCCTGGCATTTTAGGGGCCCTAAACCGTGAGGAGTAGTCTAGAATTCAAATGCCTCAAAATGACCTGTGAATACAATACAATACAATAACATTTCTATAGCACTTTTCTCCCATAGGACTCAAAGCGCTTAGGCTCTCTCAGATTCAGTAATTAGTAGGATGAAGTATTCACACAACAAAAGTTATATTTCTGCAAATGCCAAACTGAACAGGTGGGTTTTCAGTCTGGATTTAAACACCTCTAGAGATGGAGCTGTCCTGATCTGTTGAGGTAAGGAGTTCCAAAATGTAGGGGCAGCATGACAGAAGGCTCTGGGACCAAAAGTTTCCAAGTGGACTCTGGGTATGACTAGATTATTAGAACCTGTTGATCTGAGAATGCGGGGATTGCTACGCAGCTGCAACATATCTTTCATGTATCCAGGGCCTAAATTATTCAGGGTTTTAAATATCAGTAGGCCGATCTTGAATAGGACTCTCCATTCTATAGGTAGCCAGTGAAGGGAGTGCAGGACTGGCGTTATGTGGCAGTGACGAGGTTGGTTGGTTAGCAGTCTGGCAGCAGTATTCTGTATCAGCTGTAGTCGGTACAAGACCTTTTTTGGAAGGCCAGTGTAGAGAGCATTGCAGTAGTCCAGTCGGGATGTGATGAAGGCGTGGACTAAGGTTGGCAGATCTTCTGGGGGTATGAGGTGCTTGATTTTTGTAATGTTCTTCAGGTGAAAATAGGATGATTTCACCACAGCAGAGATTTGAGTTCTGAAGTTTAAATCCCAATCAATTAGAACTCCCAGGCTACGCACATGATCATAGCTGCGCAGATCCGTGCCTCCTATTCCCAGTGGTGAAGACTGCAAGTTAAGTTGTTTTGTTATCATGCTCTGCCCTCCTATAAGAAGGACTTCAGTTTTGTCTGCATTTAGTTTCAGCCAGTTGTCATTCATCCATTGCTGTAGTTCACGTAAGCAGGCGTTTATAGTTAGAGTTGGGTCTGTCACACCAGGCTTGAAGGAAAGATATAGTTGGGTGTCGTCTGCATAGCAGTGGTATGTCAGGCCATGTTTTTGGATTAGTTTTCCCAGCGGTAACATGTAAATCGTGAAAAGCAGGGGAGAGAGGATTGAGCCCTGGGGCACCCCGTACTTAAATGATACAAGGGTGGACAGGAAGGGCCCCATAGACACTTTGTGGGTTCTGCCACTCAAGAAGGATTGGAACCACTGAAGAACTATGCCATAAATGCCGCAGTATTCCTGTAGCCTGTTTATCAAGATGTCATGGTCAACAGTATCAAAGGCTGCAGAAAGGTCTAGCAGTATGAGGATGGAGCACTCTCCTCTGTCTCTTGCCATGAGCAGGTGGTTGCATATTTGGATGAGGGCAGTTTCAGTGCTGTGGTGTTTCCTGAAGCCAGACTGGAATGGGTCATAACTGTTGTTTTGTAGGATTTTGGCTTCTAGCTGGAGGTAAACAGCTTTTTCAATTAGCTTGCCCAGAAAGGGGAGGTTAGAGACAGGTCTGTAGCTGGTCATTGCATCTGGGTCCAGGGAGGGTTTTTTGAGGAGAGGCCTGAATAGGACGTTAGGCCCCTTAGCGCACCTAGGTTGCAAAAAAGTGTCACACATGTGGTATCGCCGTACTCAGAAGAAGTAGTATAATGTGCTTTGGGGTGTATTTTTATACATACCCATGCTGGGTGGGAGAAATCTCTAAGTAAATGGACAATTGTGTGTAAAAAAAAAAATCAAACAATTGTCATTTACAGAGATATTTCTCCCACTCAGCATGGGTATGTGTAAAAATACACCACAAAACACATTATACTACTTCTCCTGAGTACGGCGGTGCCACATGTGTGGCATTTTTTTGCACCCTAAGTGCACTAAGGGGCCCAAAGTCCAATGAGTACCTTTAGGATTTCACAGGTCATTTTGTGACATTTGGTTTCAAGACTACTCCTCACGGTTTAGGGCCCCTAAAATGCCAGGGCAGTATAGGAACCCCACAAATTACCCCATTTTAGAAAGAAGACACCCCAAGGTATTCCGTTAGGAGTATGGTTAGTTCATAGAATACTTTATTTTTTGTCACAAGTTAGCGGAAAATGACACTTTGTGAAAAAACACAATTAAAATCAATTTCCGCTAACTTGTGACAAAAAAAAATCTATGAACTTACCATACTCCTAACGGAATACCTTGGGGTGTCTTCTTTCTAAAATGGGGTCATTTGTGGGGTTCCTATACTGCCCTGGCATTTTAGGGGCCCTAAACCGTGAGGAGTAGTCTTGAAACCAAATGTCGCAAAATGACCTGTGAAATCCTAAAGGTACTCATTGGACTTTGGGCCCCTTAGCGCAGTTAGGGTGCAAAAAAGTGCCACACATGTGGTATCGCCGTACTCAGGAGAAGTAGCATAATGTGTTTTGGGGTGTATTTTTACACATACCCATGCTGAGTGGGAGAAATATCTCTGTAAATAGGCAATTGTGTGTAAAAAAAAAAAAAAAAAAAATTGTCATTTACGGAGATATTTCTCCCACCCAGCATGGGTATGTGTAAAAATACACCCCAAAACACATTATACTACTTCTCCTGAGTACTGCAATACCACATGTGTGACACTTTTTTGCAGCCTAACTGCGCTAAGGGGCCCAAAGTCCAATGAGCATCTTTAGGCTTTACAGGGGTGCTTACAATTAGGCACCCCCACAAAATGCCAGGACAGTGAACACACCCCACAAATGACCCCATTTTGGAAAGTAGACACTTCAAGGTATTCAGAGAGGAGCATAGTGAGTCAGTGGCAGATTTCATTTTTTTTTGTCGCAAGTTAGAAGAAATTGAATTTTTTTTTTTGTCACAAAGTTTTCCGCTAACTTGTGACAAAAAAATAAAATCTTCTATGAACTCACCATGCCTCTCACTGAATACTTTGGGATGTCTTCTTTCCAAAATGGGGTCATTTGGGGGGTATTTATACTATCCTGGAATTTTAGCACCTCATGAAACATGACAGGGGGTCAGAATAGTCAGAGATGCTTGAAAATAGGAAAATTCACTTTTGGCACCATAGTTTGTAAACGCTATAACTTTTACCCAATCCAATAAATATACACTGAATGTTTTTTTTTAAATTAAAGACATGTAGCAGAATAAGTTTCACGCTCAAATGTATAGGAAATTTTACTTTATTTGAAAAATGTCAGCACAGAAAGTTAAAAAAGTCATTTTTTGACAAAATTCATGTCTTTTTTGATGAATATAATAAAAACTAAAACTCGCAGCAGCAATCAAATAGCACTAAAAGAAAGCTGTATTAGTGACAAGAAAAGGAGGTAAAATTCATTTAGGTGGTAGGTTGTATGACCGAGCAATAAACCGTGAAAGCTGCAGTGGTCTAAATGGAAAAAAAGGCTCTGGTCCTTAAGGGGCGAAAAGACTGTGGTCCTCAAGTGGTTAAATATTATTCTCAAAGTAATAAAGCGGGTTCATTTCTAACTAAATCACTTAAAGAGACACTGAAGCGAGACTAAATCTCGCTTCAGGTCTTATATATAGCAGGGGCACGTGTGCCCCTGCTAAAACGCCGCTATCCCGCGGCTTAACGGGGGTCCCTTCACCCCCAACCCACCCCCCGCAAACCTGGGTCGGAAAAAGGTCGCTGGAGCTGAGCTTCCTGGAGGCAGGGCTAACGGCTGCAGCCCTGCCTCCAGTCGCGTCTATCAGACGCGCATCGCCGCCTCTCCCCCGCCCCTCTCAGTGAAGGAAGACTGAGAGGGGCGGGGGAGAGGCGGAGGTACGCGTCTGACAGACGCGCATGGGGCAGGGCTGCGGCGGTTAGCCCTGCCCCAACCAGGAAGCGCTCCCCCGCTGCTCGGAGGGGGTTTGGGGGGACAGGGACCCCCGTTAAGCCGCGCTATAGCGGCGTTTTAGCAGGGGCACGCATGCCCCTGCTAGCTATGAGGTCTGAAGCGAGATCTATTCTCGCTTCAGACTCTCTTTAAACACAAACAAGCCAAAACTATATTAACCACGCTAATACACCTTATCAACTAAGATCCCACTATATAACCCCAAGGAAATAGCCAATGCATTTATTTAGTGGCTATTACAGTGCACTCTACAATTTAAAGGATAACCCCCACCCCTCCCCTGAGTTATACAATTTTTATATCCCCTGGGCCTTTTACAGCTTTCTCCTCAACAAAATTAGAACTTAATACACCTTTGACGACTTCAGAAATATCTCTAAAAATCAAGTCCTTATAATCTGGCAAAGCCCCGGGGTCTGATTCTTTTTTCTTACGAGTTGTATAAAAATCAGGCCCTATCCTTGCACCAAAATTGTTGGAATTCTATTCTAAAATAATTGAATCTGGTGCCCTACCTGAACGATTTGTTCAAGAAGTAATATCAGTGATCCCAAAACCTGGTAAACCAATGGACACTGCATCCAACTTCAGACCCATATCACTTTTAAATTCAGATATTAAAATATACGCTAAATTGCTAGCAAACAGATTAATTATTCTGCTACAGTCATTAACTGGGATCAAGTTGGAAAGGGTGACAAGCCCCAAATGGCACCCATAGAATTCTGAATGTATTGAGATTTTATGAACTCTGCTTATCTGTTCCTGACCTTGGATGCAGAAAAGGCCTACAACAAAGTCCATTGGGGAAGTTTGGGGAAGGTTTTAAATAAATTTCACCTATATTCAGCAATGATGGGAATCAACTTTGAACATTACAAATAGAACTTAGAGGGTTTTGAGCAAAGCAGATTGTCCTAAAGGGGGTAACACTGTGTCTGTGTGTAGAATTTCTTATCTCTGTAGAGCATTGCTGCAGAGATTTTACAGACTGAAAGAGTTGAACAGAGAAGGAATAATCATGAACAGAGACAAAGAGAACATAGACAATAAATCTTTATGGGCCTAGTGCTCTCCCCAGAGCCATTTAGGTGGGCGCTCTGCCCACTTGATCCACATGGCCGCCCGGCTGGTATTTATAGCCTCCTTCGAAGGCTGAAACTCCTGCACATCACATCGGGCAGCGGCTGTATCCATGCAGTCAGCCGCTGTCAGTCAGTAACTATCTCCGCCCTCCTCTTCAGCATTTTTATATTAGTGACGCAGAAAGCAAGTAAGAGATGAGCCTGGCTGTGCGATCTTTGAAGGGAAGGAGCTGGTGGTTGTGCATGAGTGCATGTGCACAGAAGCAAAGATGATGCACACTGCACAGCTCTATACCTTCTGGTGAGTCGCTGATCTCCCAGGCGCTCTCCTCCTCCTCCCCTCTCTGTTAGTAAAGCAGCACAAAGCCCCCTTCCTTCTGATCTTTCCACTCACAACACAGAAAGAGATAATGTTGTCCTGAGAAATGCAGGTTTACAGCTGGCTGTAACATGAACCTGTGTGCAGAGTTCTCTCTGCCTCCTAATTACTACACACACACACACACTTGTTTACTGGCTTATCTCTCTGCACTCAATCACTAGCTGCCAAATGTCTCACTAGCTGAAATTAACCCCTGATTGTTCAGTGAGATCTGTGCAAGCTTTTAGTCAGCACTCTAATCCTGCTCCTAGTGTATATCCAGCAGCAGGGGTCACATACATTACATGCAGGGTGCAATGAATGGTATCTGATCATACATGTGATTATTTGGTTATGGCAATAAGGCCCCATTCACACTGGGATGCTTTTCAGGGGATTTCCAGAGCTTTGCTGATTTCGCTCTGACAATGTTATCTGTGGTAACATTCATGCTGCAGTTGCAATTTGTATAAAATCGCAAATCTTGCTGCATGAATTTTGGAAGCTTTTGTAATGCGATTTCCCACCCAGTAGCACCTAGCGTGGCCCTCTCTCTCCAACGTGAGCTTACTTCCCCACCCAGCGACTTTTGCATGCCGCCCGGCAAAAAAATATTTCTGGGGAGAACACTGTGGGCCCCTAATGTGGGAGATAAAATTAAGGCTAATAAGTTCAGCAAAGACCGGGACCAACTGTAAACATCACAAACCGACCTCAGAGGCTTTTGAGCAGAGCAGATTTTACCCTGAGGGGTGGTTGCGGCGCTCCCGGGAAGTGGATACCTTGTGGAGGTGTCTGCACTGCCCTTCATTTCTTGGGGGTACAAGGAGGCCTACACGCGGCACCCCTGTTGAGATGCAAAATTTTGCGTGGGCCAGCTCCTGCAGGAAGATTAGGTGGACAGGATAGGTCCTGCATATTCTGGTGGGCGAATGCAGTTTGCATACGCTTTGCCATTTTAATTAGTCAAATGACCTGAGGCAGTCAGTATTTAAGTCAGGAGTTGACTGGTCTGAGCACACATCTCTCTATTTCTTCTGTGTAGCTTACAGATGTGTTTGCCTGAAAAACTCCAAATTTCCCTAGCTAGCAAGCTGCTCCTGTAAGAAGAAATCACATTCCAGCCCCCAGCCCATGTCTGACAGCTCTGAGTTAAAGGGAGAGGGTGTACCTCTGTGTGTACCTGCTTGTATAACTTCTTATCTCTGTAGTAGAGAATTGCTGCAGATATCTTTTTACGGACTAAAAGAGTTACTAAAGGACTACATGAACAGAGGCCCTTATGGGAAACTTTTGATCAACTGGGGCCCCCAAGCAACTGACTTGGCTGCCTGGTTGAAGATCTGGCTCAGCACCACTTCCCTACCCTGTCTATACAGAACTCAACATATTAGGCATTTGTAGTAACAAATCTACTTACCCGACGTGTCAAGCTACATTATTGGCCTGGTCCCATTTTGACAAATCTCCTAGCAATAATGTTGAGCCTAGTCAGATGGAGGTCCCAATTGATTCCCTTTCTTTGGCCATTCCAGATTTAAATTTGACAGAATGAAAAAAGCTGGGTTTTCATTAATCACAGACCTATTTCATCTAGGCACACTAAGCCTCCTTTCCATTCCAGAACTGAAAGAAAAATGTTCCATTCCCTAAAGAGACATATTTAGATTCATTTGTATTAAACACCTAATTATGAATACTAAATGCACTATGCCTGTTGCCCCTAAGCACATAGTCTCTTCTCTTACACTCATCCAAGAATCTGAGAGGTGGAATTTCAATGTGGTATAAGGGAATATTGGGGACTGGCCACAAACAATTGCATCAATATATAGTTTCCTGGGACCATAGACATATTGTTTCATCCTCAAGGACAATACATAATATGTCAGCCTACATAAACCATCAGGACCTTTCATAAAATTCTTTTAAAATGGTATCTCACATCTCGCCGTCTAGCACGGCTTTTCACACCCCAACTCACTCTCTTACACGTTGGGATAACAGATTAGAGATGCCCGAACGGTTCGCCCGGCGGGTAGTTCACACGGATATCAGCTACACGCGTCCGCAGCGGGTACCGTACATATCGTGTTGATCCGCCTCCTATACCTCGTCATTGGGCTAAACTTTGACCCTCTACATCAGTCAGCAGACATGTGGCAGCCAATCAGGCTGCACTCCCATCTGGACCCCCCCCCCCCCTATAAAAATGTTGCATCATTGGCCATGTTCTCACTCTGCTGATCTTGTGTTAAGCTTGGAGGGTGTAATCTCCACAGTCAGCATACAACACATAAGCTGACGTGAAGGAGGTACACACACCAGCACAAGGGATCAGGATATCCCCAGTTTAGTGGAGGAGAGGACTGACTCCAATAGGAGATTGTGGTGCACAGAGCCGGTGCAGATCTGAACAGCCACAAACACTTTCGTAATAACGTCTCAGCGCAAAGTAGCGCTGAGCGCATAAACCAGGACTGAGGAGATCAGGACAGGTAGACAGAATGAACGCTTGCTAGCTAGCGATTACTTAGCGACAGCAAGCGTCCAAAACCAGACAGACTGGAATGAGGCAGCCAATGCGTTGCGGCGATGGCGTGCCTCACAAAGACAGGACAGGAGAGACAGGAAATAGCAGGATCGAGATAGATGAACGTAACACAGATAAATATACAATAAGTATGTTTTCCTAGCGTATTACAATTACAGCTATCAATGAAACTATTTGTAAGGTCTGACTAACATATGTATATATCGGCAATGAACCGATATATGACATAAGCAGGAACGCTGACTAGGACTGGAGTAATACAGGGAACAGGACTCAGAAGGATTCGTTATCTCTTCGCAGAGATGAACGCAATCCACAAACAGGACCAGGAACAGGATAACTAGCTCAGCACGGGTGTTCACGGTACGCGCAAACTACCAAAACGTGCTGGAAAACTGACTAACTGAACACAGGAAATAAACAGTTCGTGTACGTATATATCAGCGACACTGATATATCAACGTAACACAAATACAAGGAAAATAACAAAATGCGCAAGTATGCGTATATATTGGCGATGAACCAATATATGACACAAGACAAGCAAGTAGCACTTCTAGAACAAGAGCAGAACTAGGAGGACTCGCTGACCCCTTCGCAGGAGTCAGCGCAGTCCACACGGACCAGGAATGAGGTGGGGCACGATCAGAGTAACAGATACAATCTGAGACTATGGTAGCCCATGAGACATTGCAGGAAGCAGTTCTTTATACTGAGGTCATCCAATGGGAGCAGACCTGCAGATTCCCACACAAGTGAATGGTAATTAATCACAGGCTGATAGCAGGAAAAGGCAGACAATGATATGCAGCCTGCAGGAAAGGGACTGCCCCTCCACTGCAGCAGACAATGTTTGTTTACACAAGAGCATGTCAAACTGTCATTAATTTCAGAGTGACTGCAGATGGAATCAGCAACTAGTTCAAGTGCAAACCAAACTATGCAAGAAAATGCATGTAATGACATCAGAACTGCTTGGGTTACAATACCACTGCAGCCAGCAATAAACGCTGCAGACATGATCATAACATCTTGCTATAGTGAGAGGAAGGGACAGAGCTTGTTGGAGCTAGGGAAAACATTAGTTAGGCTGATAGTTTGCTCCTAGTTCTATGTTGTTGCTGAAAGCACCCCACAAAAAGCTCCTTGGAGAGCTAATATTCTTCTGACGTGTGTGTGTGTGTGTGTGTGTGTGTGTGTGTGTGTGTGTGTGTGTGTGTGTGTGTGTGTGTGTGTGTGTGTCCGCAGGCATAGATACAGCCCTGTCACAGCTGGGTCTAGTTGCTGTACTGTGCCAGGCCCACACTGTGTATTACCGTTGCATATCTTTTCACTGTATTGTGATTTAACTTAACTAAAGCATAGTTGTGTTTGTGGGTGATGCCGCATATAGATACAGCCCACAGACAGTTGCCAGCCAGACCAGCTTGGATTTGTAGTCCCACCACTGGTAGCACACTGTATTACCATACAATTGCATATATTTTCACTGTTTTTGTGATTTAACGTAGTAAAGCTTAGCTGTCTTTGTTGCAGACACTGCATAGATACAGCCTACAGAAGGTTGCCAGCCAGGCCAGCTGGGATTTGTAGTCCCACCACTGGCAGCACACTGTTACACCATTGCATACCTTCCCATTATACCTGTGTGACAGCACACTGTATTATACCAGTGCATACCTTTCCTCTGTACCTGCGTGACAGCACACTGTATTATACCAGTGTATACCTTTCCTCTGTACCTGTGTCACAGCACACTCTATTATACCAGTGCATACCTTCCCATTGTACCTGTGTGAAAGCACACTATTATACCAGTGCATACCTTTCCTCTGTACCTGTGTGAAAGCACACTCTATTATACCAGTGCATACCTTTCCTCTGTACCTGTGTGACCGCACACTGTATTATACCAGTGCATACCTTTCCTCTGTATCTGTGATTGCACATACACCCAGTGTTTCCACCCCACCCTTTAGATTGTAAGCCTCTGGCAGGGTCCTACATTCCCTAGTGTAATCTACAGGATCATGTGCTCCTGTCCTATGACAGCCTGTACTTGTATTACTGGGCCTATCTAACCAGCCCATATTGCATGATCATAGATTTTGTACAATTTGCATGTATAGGTTTGTTTTATGTTGTATAACCTTGTTATGTCTGTCATCCTTGTATCGTTGTATATATTTATTGTCCAGTGCTGCGTAATATGTTGGCGCTTTATAAATGCAATAAATAATAATAATAATAATAATAATAGCTCCCTTTGTGGGCGACACTGCATACAGCCCACAGAGAGACAGGGACAGTTAGCTAGGCTGTTTCTCATTGCTAAAACCACCCCAAAACAAAAACCCTTTTGAGGGCTCATATTCTATTCTTTTTTTGGGTGTGAGACAGACACTGCATACAGGGCAGGCCACAGTCATTGCTGGGCCTTGCAGTTCTACTATCGTCTTCTATTTATTACAAGCCAGTACACTGTCTATCATCATAAACTGTGCTTAACTTCCAACTGTATCTGTTATTGATATCTGTCTGTGTTTTACACACAGAATACAGGACACAGTCAGTTGCTTGCCCTTGTAGTTCTACTATACTCTTCTAACTATTGCAAGCAAGCCAGTACACTGTCTATCATAAGCAGTGCTGGAAGTCTATGTGTGTGTGTTGAAGTACACAGCTCTGTGACACACACACACACACACACACACACACACACACACACACACACACACACACACACACACCTGCTGTTTATTTGACACTGATTGTGTGCCTCTTTGCGATTACACACACTGTCTACCACTATTGAATATTGTTAGTAGTACTACATATCCCCAATATGGGAAATAACAGGCAAAGGCAGGCCACCCCACATGTATTTTCGAGGTTGTGCTGGCGTGATTTCGTGCGGCCCTCGACCAAAGTACAGTGTTCAGAAGGCACGTACCCTCAACCCCAAGATTCTGAGGACGTGGTTGACTGGCTTAAACAGTGCACCACATCTTCTACAGCTTCCGCACAGAACCTCCTTGATGCACCGACCTCCTCCTGCTCGGCTTCTGGTTTCCCACAAAAACTTAACACTACCATTAGCAACACAGCTGCTCCACTTGAAGTGTCCACTTGATCCGCCCGGCGGATCGTTCGGAAACAACCTTATCAGTCCGCCGACAGACTATACACACGCTGTACTGTCTGCTGAAAACCCGCCCAGCGGGAGGTGCCGACGGACCCGTCGTTGGCTGCAGTCAGGCGTGTGTACAAGCCTTCAGGGTCATCCAGCCAACACGCCCTTCAAGGCCTGCTATTGGCACCACCCGAATGGCGACATTCCAAAGATCACCAGTGTGGGATTTTTTTTGTTTGTGTGCCTGACAATGAGAATGACTATGTGGTGGACTGATTTTATTGGCAAGTGGATGGCCGAGCTGAGGGAAAGAAAAGAAAAGTGAGGCCATCCACTTGCCAATAAAATCAGTCCACCACAGTCATTCTCATCTACACCACTCATATGCACACATTTCATACATATTGGAAAATATAAAAAATAAAAATATCTTATCCTTATGACATCACTTATATGATTTTGAGAGTGACACAAACTATTATATACACGTCCTGAGCATTACATATGTGCTAAACAGAGAGATATATACCACAAAACAATGCAGTCTTATTGTATAATCGTGTTTAATGCAAAGATTCCCATATAATTTAATTCAGCTAATCACTATTCTTTTCTTACCACTAACTATGAGATATTTATCTAAATAATCCACTATTGTGCCAATGTATTTTAATATATATTTTGTTTTTCACCAATTAACTGTCAAAATCTGTCACTATGAGAACAGAAATCCAGTACACTAGCAATGAGACGCTAATGAGAAAATCCCATCGCCATCTAGTGGCCAAATAATTTAATATATCAACTCCTGGTCCTATCTTTTCTATGATTCCAGCGTAGGACTGGCAAAATACATTGCCTTCCTATGCTATGCCCCTTTCCAATATGGCCCCGTCACTACTTCCTGTGATGACATCATCACGCACCCTCCCCCTTCCCTAATCTGCTGGGAGAGTGCAGATCTGCAGCTGCTTAAACAAATCAAGTAAGGTTATATAATGTAGAGACAGGGAATGTCCCGTAAAGGCTCCCTATTGTAACGATTGTGGAATTCTCTCCGTGATCAGTGCACAAGACGTGCGCTGACACTGCGGAAATCCTCCACAAGCGTGTAATTTGAGGAAACCCAGCAAAAGGTGCAATGCACCTGTAGAGGGAAATTCCTGTCGGCAGGTGGAGCTGTGGAGTGCAGAAGAACAGCTCCTCTGCCCTGCCACAGATGCAAGACAGGAATTGCACGAAGGGAAGAAACGCAGGGCAAGATAGCCCTGAAGGAGAGAGAGCACAGGGACAGATTGTATGTGTGTGCACCAAACTAGTCGCCAACCCGCGACGGTGCATACACAACAGCAGATATGAAGTAGGAACGCAATCGCGAGAGAGGCGATTGCCAGAGGTGACACAAGGCTACAGCAAGGCAGAGCATGAGAGTAGCAAAGGCACAGCAAATCATACAATGAGAAGATAACGAAAATAACAAACGCTAACTAAACGCGAACACCGCACTCATTCGCAACAGTGCATGCGTTTATTTGCGGTCTCCGCGTGATAAGCACAACAAAGACAAGCACGCCTAACTAAACACCGACAGACAAACATGAAACAGAGGACGCGAGCGCTTGCTTAACGGTTACCTCACCGAGCCTCCAGCAAGCGTTCGTAGCAGACAAGACAGATACACGAAAACAGGAATAAGTGAGAGATAGGATCCACAGCAGTAGCGCAAGAGGCTAGTGCGATCCAGGAAGACAGAACAGAAGGATCCACAGCACTAGCGCAAGGCGAGTGCGATCCAAGTACAGCAAGAGAGGAGCAGACCAGAAGGATCCACAGCACTAGCGCAAGGCGAGTGCGATCCAAGTATAGAAAGAGAGATGGAGATCAGACGGATCCACAGCACTAGCGCAAGGCGAATGCGATCCTGGCAAGACAGATCAGATGAGATAGCTGGTAGCAACCGCTGCTCCAGCTATACTCCAAGAACAAAGATCAGAACGACTTCCTGTCGACCACCGGCTGGGACAGGACAATCGCAACACACAAACAAAACAGATATGCAATCCTAACTGCACTAGGGAACCTGCCTAGTGCAGTTACGGGAATTACTCTAGGCTAATCTTCAAACAAAGAGCAAAGCTGACACTCCAAGAGTGTTTCACAGGACTAACCCTTATGACCAGCCCAGGACTCTGGGAAACATAGCTCTTTATAGAGCAAGCCTACAAAGGATGTGGCTAGGCAGTCCGCATGACAAACGTATGCAAATTCCTCAGCAACAAGCTGCACAACTGACAAAAGGTCTCTCTTCCAGAGACCTGCAGAATGCAGACCTGAACAGTGGTGAAAAGGCTGCCTGCCTGGGCAGGCAGCCGAGCGGATCCTCACACCTATGCTACATTTTTTCTGTCATTTGGTGAGTGTTACAACGTTGTTTTCTGGTCTCCATTGTATTCTGCCTTTTTACTCCCCCTGCTGACTGAACATGTATTATGCTGTGCACAATGTACTGCAATGCTTTTAAAGGTCAGTGACCAGTTCTTTTTACTTATGCAGAGCACCACTGTGAAATGCTTGCAGCGCTGCCTGGATTTTGTCTTCTGTTAAGAACTGGCCAAGTCTTTAGTACTTCTTATGTTGATGTGTGTGTATGTATATGTATGTATGTGTGTATGTATGTGTGTACGTATGTATGTATATGTATGTGTATATATGTGTGTATATATAAATATATATATATATTTTTTTTTTTATACATTTTTATATATCTGTGTTTTATATTATATCACTCCTATGGGCGCATGGCTAATTTTAGAATACTATCCACTATGTTCCTAGTTCTTTTTCTTTTCAATTGACGATGTATACATTATCAACTGAAACCCCTCCCCCTTTTTTTTGTTCTGTATATAATTATATAATTATATATATATATATATATATATATATATATATATTTATTTTTTCTTTTTTTTTATACATTTTTATATATCTGTGTTTTATATTATATCACTCCTATGGGCGCATGGCTAATTTTAGAATACTATCCACTATGTTCCTAGTTCTTTTTAATTGATGATGTATACATTATAATCAATTTAACCCCCCCCCCCCTTTTTTTTTTGTTCACGGCAAATGGAGCTTAGACTAAACCATCAAGTTTGCCCTTAGATATGAGACACAGTAGTGTGTTCTCTTTGATATGTGAGTGCATGCGCATAAATATGCGTTTGCATATGCACAGCATGGAATCAACTATTAGAGCATGGATAAATCTGCCAAATTAAATCATGTTGTGCTATTTATTCATTTATATATGTACACTGACCATTATTATTTTTATAATTTTTATGAAATATGTATATGTATGTATATTGAGGAACTCTTCCTGCTGTTCTAGGCACTGTATTGGCCTGAGGAAGCGGTCTCAGACCCGCGAAACGCGTTGCCTGTGCTCAAATAAAAATCTTTTGTAAGTTTACAGAGATTTCGTCATTGAGGTAAGATACCTCATTTTTCTTTTTCGTTTTTAAACTGGTTTTAAAAGCTTTTATTCAAATCAGGGTGCCTCTTTCCCTTATTGTGCATAGTTATACCCCCGTACATGTTTGTCCGAGGGGTGGTGACAGAACACCCGTTTTATCACGGTTAATGTTTTGTCCATCCTAAGAGAGCGACTGCAACCAGGTCCGTCCAGGACCACCCCGAGTGGAGTTGGGTTTATGGTCTCCACCTGCTTCCTGTGGTCGGTTGCCCCTTGCAACCCTCCTTTGTGAGTAGCCATTTCAATCAATTGATTTCTCCACACTCCTATTATTGACATACTGCACTATCGGGCTCCCTTTTTTGTCTCCTGTATTTTCTTCCATAGGGTGCCAAGACACCCCAACACTGCAACCATGATCACTATCACAGATATACCTCTCCGCTTCCATTTAAAAATCTCAGATTCTGTGTGTTGCAAGACGATTGATTTTGTCAAATTGGGGATCAACAGGCATTCCAAATGTGTCCCATCTGAAATGCACAGTTGATTTTAACCTGTAGATGGAAAGGTCTCTCAGAAGACAAGGCAACCAATTGACTGATCCTTTTGACATGCAGATAGACTGGTCATCTTTGTCTACCTTAAATTAATATTTAAAACTTGCATCCTCCTTTTGCCCATATCTGCTAAATCAAGATCTTCTTTCTCATCCCCACGTATAATTCTACCTATAATACACCACCTTTAACCACTTCAGCCTTCAGTGTTTTTTCACCGTATGCATCCGAGCAATTTTCACATTTCATCGCTCCCCCATTAATTCATCAATAACTTTTTCACTACTCATCACATCTAAATCTATATCTTGTTTTTCTTCACCTCCAATTAGGCTTTTTGGGGATGGTATGCGCTTTCAGTAATTATTTTCTTTGCATTTTAAAGGGAAAAACAAAGTTAAAAATGGAAAACATACACTATTTCTCCATCTCCTATGGTTTAAAAACAAAAAAGCAATGCTAACGTACATAAAACACACATTTTATTTGTCCATTTGTCCTGGTAATCCCAGCATTTAAATTATGTCCCTAGTGCAACGTATGGGGATAATATATCATTTGGAAGTAAAGGTGTATTTTTCTGTGTTGTGTTTTCTGTTTTCACATTGGACCCTAGCAATAATTACAAGTACTCATTTGCAAAAATAACAGTAATATACCCTCATGGTGTACATATTAAAAAAGTCCATAGGGTAACATTTTATGTATTCGGTTTTAAATTCTGTCAATTTGTTGACCTCAACCCAAAACAACCCTAAAATCTATTCTACAACTTGACATGGTTAAAAGGATACCCCATATATGACATCTGATAACTATCTGGGCATCTAGCATGCCATTGACAACAAAGTGTCCATGTGGCTTTAGACAGGCCAATTTTTTTCCACACATATTTTAGCACCACACTTTGTTTGCATAGCCCCATAAGAGTCTGGACAGCAGAAAAAGGCCACAAATGTCACCATTATGGAAAGCTAACAAAAGTAGGTGTTTTGTAAGCTGCCAACATTTAATTTTACTGAAACTTTCCCCAAGTTTGATTATAACTTTAAAAATTACATTTTTTTCTCATAATGGTTTGCGTTTGTCACTATTTTTTTTTTTATTAGGACAGTGGTTCACCATTATGGAAAGCTAACAACCAGGGCTATTTAAACACTTAAAGTGGACCTGAGATAAACTTTTACTCATTGCATAATTGTGTTCCTTTCATAGAGTTTATAGGGCATTCCTCAAGCCAAATACTTTTTTTGTTTTGTTTTAATACTTTAATTCCCTATAAACTAAACAAGCCTCACCCACAACTTTTTCAGAGAGCCTTGGCACTCAGTCCCATGTAGCAAGGGCTTATGGGAGCTCAGTCTGGGCAGGAGGAGGAGGTTACTAGCCAGAGATTTCAGAGGCAGAGGGGAGGAGGGGGCAGGAGAGGAGAGTGCGCTGAGGGCTGGAGATACAGTTGCAGCTAGCCTGTGTGTAATATGACAAACAAAACATGGCCGCTGTCATTGTATCACAGGAATAAATAAACATGAAACTATTGAAGCTGTTTGCAGCTAGATTTGCTGTGTAAACTATCTAAACTTTAGATAAAATATATAGACAAGATACTTGTGATAGTTAGTTTTTCATCTCGGATCCACTGTAGCCTCCCTGGCGTTCTGATTCCCCAGGATTTCCGTGCAAAAAGTGGTTCAATTAATTTCCAATAATTTTCAACCTTTTTTTTTTTTGCAATTAATTTTTTTAAAATATTGAATTCAACTTAAAAAAAAATGTTTGCAGTGAGATGTTGATGACGCTGTGTGACCCTGGTGTCATTAACGCCGATCGGCGGGGGACATGCCATCGCTGAGGGAGAAGCAAAATCCGTACACTGACATGGAAGACGGCACTGGGGAAGCTATCAGAAGTACGCGATGAGCGATCAGCACGCCAATGGTGAGTATAAGACCGAGATGTGAAGGCAGATGTATAGGGAGCCACATGTAGTCAGATGTCAGGGTAGCCAGGAGTGTAGCCAGATATATAGGTAGTCAGATGTCAGGGTAGCCAGGAGTGTAGCCAGATGTATAGGTAGTCAGATGTCAGGGTAGCCAGGAGTGTAGCCAGATGTATAGGTAGTCGGATGTCAGGGTAGCCAGGAGTGTACCCAGATGTATAGGTAGTCAGATGTCAGGGTAGCCAGTAGTGTAGCCAGATGTATAGCCAGTTATGGGTAGCCAAGTGTGTAGCCAGGTATATAGGGTGCCAGTTATAGGGAGGTAGGTGTAGCCAGGTATATAGGGGAGCCAGGTATATAGGGTGCCAGGTGTAGCCAGTTATAGGGAGGTAGGTGTAGCCAGTTATAGGGTGCCAGGTGTAGCCAGGTATATAGGGGAGCCAGGTATATAGGGTGCCAGGTGTAGTCAGAAGTATAGGGTGCCAGATGCCCCCTCCCTCCTGATCTCCCCCCCCCCCCTCGATCCTCACTTTTGGGATGGGGGATCCCCCTCTGCGGGCGGGGGGATTCCCCTTCTGTGCGGCGGTATTTTGGGATGGGGATCCCCCTCTATGGGTGGGGGGATCCCCCTTCTGTGTGGCGGTATTTTGGGATGGGGATCCCCCTTCTGTGCGGCGGTATTTTGGGATGGGGATCCCCCTCTGTGGGCGGAGGGATCCCCCTTCTGTGCGGCGTGCGGGTGGCCTCTACCCCTCCCCCCCTTCCCTGTCTAAGCCCTTTGAGCAAATAGAACTACTCACCCAGGGGCCCTCTCGCAGCACTTCTTCCTCCATCGCAAAGTCCTGTCTCTTTACAGTTACATTACGAGACTTGGTGACATCACCAAGTCTCGTAATGTAACTGGAAAGAGACGGGACTTTGTAACAGCCCAAAATACCGCCGCACAGAAGGGGAATACCCCCGCCCACAGAGGGGGATCCCCCAGCCCAAAATACCGCCGCACAGAAGGGGGATCCCCCACCCGCAGAGGGGGATGCCCATTCCAAAATACCGCCGCACAGAAGGGGGATCCCCCCGCCCGCAGAGGGGGGATCCCCATCCCAAAATACCGCTGCACAGAAGGGGGATCCCCCGCCCGCAGAGGGGGATCCCCCAGCCCAAAATACCGCCGTACAGAAGGGGGATCCCCCGCTCGCCCTAGCACATTCTCTCCCTAGGGATTCCCTAGGGAGAAGCATGCAGCAGCCTGCAGAGGCTGCTGCAGCGCTGCTGATCACAGCGTGAGAGGGGAAAGTGCAGGACGAGCCGAGCTCGTCCAGAACATTTCCAGCAAGTTTTCTTTGGACGACCTCAGCTTGTCCATAACGCTAGGCAGGGTAAAGGATACCCGAACTGACATGTGACATGATGAGATAGACATGTGTATGTACAGTGCCTAGCACACAAATAACTAGGCTGTGTTCCTTTTTTTCCCTGAAAGAGTTAAATATCAGGTATGTAAGTGGCTGACTCAGTCCTGACTCAGACAGGAAGTGACTACAGTGTGACCCTCACTGATAAGAAATTCCAACTATAAAACACTTTCCTAGCAGAAAATGGATTCTGAGAGCAAAAAAAGAGATACAAAGAGGAATTTCTTATCAGTGACGTCACACTGTAGTCACTTCCTGTCTGAGTCTGGACTGAGTGAGCCACTTACATACCTGATATTTAACTCTTTCAGGCAGAGAAAGAAAAAAAGGAACACAGCATAGTTATTTGTGTGCTAGGCACTGTACATACACGTCTATCTCATCATGTCACATGTCAGTTCGGGTATCCTTTAAGGACCGCAGTGTTAAATCCCGCTAAAGACCAGGCCATTTTTCAGTAAATAGGCCACTGCAGCTTTAAGGCCTCGCTGCAGGGCGCACAACTCCGCACACAAGCGATTTCCCCACCCCCCTTTTCTGCCCACCAACAGAGCTTTCTGTTGGTGGGGTCTGATTCCTGAAAGGATGTTTAATTCTTATAAATATGTTTTGTTTTATTTTGTAAATAAATTTCCTTATTTATTTTAACAATTTCTCCCACCCCCAGCAAGCCAATAGCGGCGATCGGCTGTTATAGGCTTCAGCCTACGAGAGCCTATCGCTCTCCTGTTTCCCAGGGGGGCAGCCATGTTACATGGCTATCCCCAGTACAGAGCTGCCTTAGATCGCAGCGATGTACCGTGTTAAAAGACGGTGGTTTCGCTGTCTAACAGTCTCCCAGCGGAGCAGAGCTCCGTCAGCCAAGCGGAGATGCGCGCGCACCGGCGGGCACAATCTCCTGCAAAGCATGCTCTCAGGACTTTACGCCGATCGGCATTAGGCGGTCCTTGGGGAGCCACCGCGTTCACACCCATTGGCGTGATGCGGTCCTTAGGACGTTAACAGTAAGTATTTTGTAAGCTACTGGCTCATGCGGAAACTTTCCCATGTTTGATCATAATTTTGAAAACAAATTTTTTTTTGGGAATTATGGATTGAGTTTGTCCCAACCTATTTTTTATGTGACATTGGCCCAAGGTATAAAACACATCAAAATGTATGCTACAACTCATTATGATTAAAATAGGGTCACGTATACAGTGCTGACCATAAAAATGCATACCCCTGGCAAATTTTGACTGTCTGAAGTTACTTTTATTCAACCAGCAAGTAATTTTTTGTCAGGAAATGACATAGGTGTCTCCCAAAAGATAATAAGACAATGTACAAGAGGCATTATTGTGTGTGTGTGTGTGTGGGGGGGGGGGAACAACAACATTTCTCAGCTTTTATTTACATTTGAGCAAAAACTGTCCAGTCCAAAATTATTCATACCCTTCTCAATAATCAATAGAAAAGCCTATATTGGCTATTACAGCAATCAAACGCTTCCTATATTGTAGACCAACTTTTTGTATGTCTCCACAGGTATTTTTGTCCATTAATCTTTGGCAACGAGCTCCAAATCTTTAAGGTTGGAGGGTCTTCTTGCCATCATCCTACTCTTTAGCTCCCTCCACATATTTTCGATTGGATTCAAGTCCTCAGGACTCTGGCTGGACCACTCCAAAACGTTAATGTTGTTGTCTGCTAACCATTTCTTCACCACTTAGCTGTGTGTTTTGGGTCATTGTCATGCTGAAATGTCCACTGGTGCCCAAGGCCAAGTTTATTTGCAGACTGCCTGATATGGTCGTTAAAGAGACTCTGAAGCCTCCTTGAAATAATGTTTTTATTTTAAAAAGCTCTTAAGCATGTTTGCCCCAACTAAAACGCTGCATTCCCGCAGCTGAAAACTAACTAAATCCCCTCAAACTCCCCTCGCAACATCCACAACTTCCTTGGTCGTGGATTTTGCTGCCCTGTGCACTTTCGTGAGAGGCAAAGCTTTCAGCTGCAGCTCTGCCTCTACACGCATCTATCAGCACGTATCTCCGCCTCTCCCCCGCCCCTCTCAGTGAAGGAAGACTGAGAGGGGCGGGCGGAGGCAGAGATACACGCTGATAGACGCTCCCCGCAGTGTGTCCCTGGTTCATTGACTGAAAAACACCTCCAAAGCAATAGGTTCTCACCACCATGTTTAACAGTGGGGATGGTATTCTTTGGGTTGAAGGCTTCTCTTTTTTTACACCAAATGAAGGAAACATCATTGTGACCAAACAATTAAAATTTTTGTTTCACCTGACCATAACATGGAAGACCAGAAGTCGTCTTCTTTGTCCAGATGAGCATTTGCAAAGGCCACGCAAGCTTTTGTGTGCCTTATTTGGAGAAGTGGCATCTTTCTTGGTCTGCATCCGTGGAACCCAGCAGTGTGCAGTATCCGTTGGATTGTTTGTCTTGAGACATTGCCACCAGTAGAGACCAGATTCACCAGGATGGCCTTTGTGGTGATCATACTTGGAGTCTTTTTTACCTCTCTCACTATCCTCCTGGCCAGCACAGGTGTCACTTTTGGCTTCCAACCACGTCCTCTGAGATTTTCCACAGTACGGAACATCTTGCATTTTTGAATACTTCTTTGAACTGTAGCCACTGGAACTTGAAAACATTTAGAAATGGCCTTGTAGCCCTTTCCTCCAACAACGTGGAGGCCCCAGGTCCTCACTGAGCTCCTTGGTCTTAACCATTGTTTTAGATAGGGACTGGTTAGTGTTAGGAGTAGGTAGTGGGTGGTTAGGGTTAGAAGTAATTGAGGGGGTGGTTAGGGTAAGTCATAGTTAGCGGAAGTGTTCAGGTGAGAGTTAGGGTACGGAGGTGATAGCAGAATATCGGTTAACCACTTCAGGACGAGAACAATTTTCACATGTCAGCACTGCTCCCATTCATTTGCCAATAACTTCATTACCGCTTATCACAGCTAAATGATCTCTATATATTTTTTTTTCAGGACAAATTAGGCTTTTAGTGTGTGAAAAAATGTGTTTAGTAAATACCTTATTTTCTATGCATTTTAAAGCGAAATTAAGTTAAAAAATAGAAAGAAAAAAAAAACACTATTTTTCCATTTATATCCATTATAGCTTTACAATAAACAGTGCTAAGTATAAGTTAAACCCACAGATTTTATTTGCTTATCCATTCTGGTTATTACAACATTTAGATTATGTTCCTAGCACAATGTATGGGAACAATATTGTATTTGATTTCTGACTTCTCATTGTACACCATCGATGATTACGAGACCTTATTTGCAAAAACAACAGTAATATACCCTTATGGTATACATATTTAAAAAGTTCCTAAGGTAACAATACATGTTCTTTTCCCCTCAGTCTGTCACTGTTACCACATATGTTTCTTGTAGTTTTGCTAAGACTTTCCCAAGTTTGATCATAATTTTGGAAAATTACTTTTTTATGTTGGATTGAGTTTGTCCCTACCCATTTTTTATGTGACGCGTGTCCAAGCTTTAAGACACACCAAAATGTATTCTACAACTCGTCACGATTAAAATGATACCACATGTGCCTCATTTAGTAACAAACTGGTGGTGCAATGTCCACAACTACACTATATATCCGTCCAGATAGGCTTAAGTAGTTAAGTGACTGATATTCTACTATAGTGGGTAATAGCATATCGGTAAAATTACTGATATTCTATTACCATTATTTCATGCCCATTACCGTCATTGTTGCGCCAATTTTTCCTCAAAGTATGATTATAGATAAGCCCTGTTAATGCTTAATACTAACTTCTCCTCATCTATGCCTAATCCCAGCCACTCCACACAGACTCCTAACACTAATCTTTCCCAATCTATACCTAAAACTAATGGGTTGCGCCGCCATAGGCACCCATGTAAAACGCTGCTAATAGCAGCTATAACAGTAAATTTGGGTGCCAGTTTCGTTCGATAAAATAATGGGCACCAACACCACCCACTATAGGAACTGCAACTATAAATAGCGGGTGTTGTGGTGCTGGCTATTTTCATATTTATAGCGGCTATATTAATAGCAACTGCTGCTATAGTGGGCGGTCCTGCCAGGCAATATTTTATCATGCGATTTTGGAGCCCAAATTTACTGTTATAAACTACCGTGTTTCCCCTAATTTAAGACATCCTCTGAAAATAAGACCTAGTATATATTTCGAGTATGCTCGAAATATAAGATCTACACCTAAAATAAGCCCTATTGACAGACCGGCTCTCCCCCTTCCTCCCTGGGCCACCCGCCCGCTCGCAGGCTCGATTTACCTCCCCGCTGCTCCGCTCCTGGCCCCTTTCTGCAGGAAATACACTTCCTTCTGTTTATCTGCGCCACAATTCACACCGCAGAGTATCGGTGACACAGTGACACGAGTCGGGGTGGAAAACAAGCCAGTAGTGGTAACCCCAAGCGTAACTTATGGTAGCCATCAGAAGCCTTGTGCAGAATATTGCGCACAGCGGGCATATTAACTCAAACCCTCCCCCCGAATCCAGAAACTGGCAGCCATTCCCCTTCCTGTCCTCCGAGTCTCTGCATCCCTCGGGTGAGATCGTCGTTTGTCATCATGACGACAGATGGCAATCTCAGTACAAGGTTACAGCGCCACCCGGAGGGCGGAGGGAGAGCTGCAGCGCTAGATCCCAGGGAGGTGAGTAAGGCCTAGTGCACACCAAAGCGGTTCAGCTGCGTTTTGCGATCCGCTTGCGGATGTGGAAACGCTTGGGTAATGTATTTCAATGGGCTGGTGCACACCAGAGCGGGAGGCGTTTTGCAGAAATGCATACTCCCGGGCTGCTGCAGATTTTGGATTGCGGAGGCGTTTCTGCCTCCAATGTAAAGTATAGGAAAAACGCAAACCGCTCTGAAAAACGGCAGTTCAGAGCGGTTTTGCAGGCGTTTTTGTTACAGAAGCTGTTCAGTAACAGCTTTACTGTAACAATATCAGAAATATACTACACCAAAAGCGCTTCCCAAAAACGCAAAATGCTAGCTGAAACGCTACAGAAAAATAAGAAAAAGCGTTTCAAAATCTGCTAGCGGTTTTTGGTGTGCACCAGGCCTAAGTGCTGGGGCTGCTGCAGGCTCTCTAGCAGCACATTTTTTCCCCCAAATTTAAGGTCTAAAAGCCTGCAAAAAAACTGCACCGCTTTTAGACCTTAAAATCTGGAAATAATCATATTGCCAAGTTAACATTCAGGAAGCACAGAAAGGCTTAAAGCACACCTGAACTCAGAAGGATATGGAGACTGACATATTTATTTCCTTTTAAAGAATGCAGATTGCCTTGCTGTCCTGCTGCGCCTCTGTCTCTAGTACTCTAAAGGTGCCCATACACTCGTCAGATTGGCAGCAGATAGATAAGAAATGCATCTGATGATCTATCTGATACGTTTTTAGAACATTTTTTACCAGGATAGAATTCCAATAGATTTCAGTTTATTGAAATTCGATCTGATGGCATTTTTTTGCCATCAGATTTCCATTAAGGCCAATGCAAACTGATAAGCAATCTCATCAGATCGACCTAAATTTTCCACCCTGCCAGTTCGATGGAAATCCATCAAAATCGATCGAAATCGGCCATAGATCGGTCGACTGGCCAACCGATTTGCAAACGATCAATTGATCGATCGGGATCGATCGGTTGGCCAGAAAATCGTCTGAGTGTATGGGCCCCTTTAGTCTCGATTAACCCTGATTAAACATGCAGATTAGATGTTTCTGACTAAAGTCTGACTGAATTAGCGATATAATTGTTTCAGGTATGCAAGGCTGACACTACTGCAGCCAAAAAGATCAACAGGACTGCCAGGCAACTAGTATTGTTTAAAAGAAAATACATATGGCAGCTACCAATTTGCATAGGACTGTAAATTAACATATAGCAATGATTTCACAATAATTAGCAGTGACAATACTGAAGAAAAGAAAAAAAAGAAAGATAAATACAGAATGGTATTACATTACTCTTTGTGCCAAACATTATTCTCAATTCATGAGAAACCAAAAGATTGTATATTCTTACCATATGGTAGCCTTTCAATGACTGGTTTATCTGCAGTGCTGGAATGTAACTGGCTCTCTGCAAGTGATGCACTAGCAGTAGCTCTTGGTTTTGCAAACACCCGCTAGTTTGCAAAAAATTGTGCAAATATTTCTGTAAATTAAAAACAATTTAGCATGGTATTAAACGTTTCTCAATGAAAATGTCATAGAACATAACTGACATGTGACATGAGATAAAAATATTTATATACAGTGCCATTCAAACATTTAACTAGGCTGTGTTCATTTTTTCCCCCTGAAAGTGGTAAACATTTAAGTATGCAAATTATAGTTTCTCTCTAGTTATACCTAGTCTCACTATAGAATAACTCTCAATAAAAACAACAGCCATAAAACGGTTTCCTGGCGGAAAACAGCTTCAGAGTGCTGGAAAATATGAAAAAGGTCAGTATTTCACAGATTGTAGCTCTTAGACATTAAAAGACTGTCATTCAGCTGAGACATTAAAACATTCAGTCAACTATTTTAGATTTTAAACAAAAAAAAGTAGGAAGATCGGTACAATAGTTTACATCATCAGCTTATTTTCAGTTAAAGAGACTCCGTAACAAAAATTGCATCCTGTTTTTTATCATCCTACAAGTTCCAAAAGCTATTCTAATGTGTTCTAGCTTACTGCAGCACTTTCTACTATCACAGTCTCTGTAATAAATCAATGTATCTTTCCCCTGTCAGACTTGTCGGCCTGTGTCTGGAAGGCTGCCAAGTTCTTCAGTGTTGTGGTTCTGCTATGAACTCCCCCTTCCAGGCCCCTCTATGCACACTGCCTGTGTATTATTTAGATTAGAGCAGCTTCTCTCTTAATCTTTTACAAGCTGGATAAATCGTCCTCTGAGCTGGCTGGGCTTTCACATACTGAAGAATTACAGACAAGGGCAAAGCTGTTTGCAGGAAGAAACGAGCAGCCTGAAACTTCAGTGCATGAGAACATGGGGAAAGAAACACACAAATGATCTCTTGAGATTCAAAAGGAAGGCTGTATACAGCCTGCTTGTGTATGGATGTATTTTCTATGTGTGGACATACTGTACATCAACCTACTTCCTGTTTTGGTGGCCATTTTGTTTGTTTATAAACAAACTTTTAAAAACTGTTTTTAACCACTTTTAATGCGGCGAGGAGCGGCAAAATTGTGTCAGAGGGTAATAGGAGATGTCCCCTAAAGCACTGGTATGTTTACTTTTGTGCAATTTTAACAATACAGATTTTCTTTAAGGTTTGCTTGCGGTACAGTCACTTACTTGCTCTGAATCGTCAAACATAAGTTTCAGCAGATCTTCCATGAGCCCTTTTTCTTGGCATGTTTCATAAATGTGTTTTAAAAGCTCTTCTACATGCAGTCTAGTAGAGTTGAGCTTCTGCAGATTCCAGGCCTCAATAAGGTTTCTAAAAATTATATAAACGTGTTTTAACTGCCTATTAATGATCAAACAAAGCACACCAATATTGTGTATAAATATACACCATATACTGTATAAATAGGGCCCTATACAAAATGTTTTTATGTATTCATATAGTATGCATTATGTCGCCCACTTAGTTGGGCGCAGGGAGAGCCGAATGACAGTTTACCCTGCTGCCACTTAAAATTCCAGGCGGCTTTAAATACTCTTCCCCCTAAGAGTTGTAGCAACATGGAGGGAGATGTAATTTGGGGTCCAGCTATTGCCAGCACCCAAATTACACCAAAAATCCTTCTGCACCACTACAGACGTTATAACATGTCTATGGTGGTGCCCAAGGCAGGCGCTACGCGGCTGTGAGCGCACGTCAAAACCTTGACTTTAGCAATGCTTGCCTTTCTGTTCAACTGATCAGGCGTTTCTGACATTCTTGTCAGATCTGAAAAGATTAGCTGCATGCTTGTTTCTGGAGTTATTCAGACACTACTGCAGGCAAATAGGTCAGCATGGCTGCCAGGCAACTGGTATTGTTTAAAAGGAAATAAATACGGCAGCCTCCATATTTTTCCCACTACAGCTGTCCTTTAACTGGACAGCTAGTGCACCCCAGCTATTAAAGAGAACCCGAGGTGTGTTTAAAGAATGTTATCTGCATACAGAGGCTGGATCTGCCTATACAGCCCAGCCTCTGTTGCTATCCCAAACCCCACTAAGGTCCCCCTGCACTCTGCAATCCCCCATAAATCACAGCCGTGCTGTGAGGCTGTGTTTACATCTGTAGTGTCAGTCTCAGCTGCTCCCCCGCCTCCTGCATAGCTCCGGTCCCTGCCCCCGTCCCTTCCCTCCAATCAGCAGGGAGGGAAGGGATGCAGGCGGGGACTGGAGTTCTGCAGGAGGCGGGGAGAGCAGCAGACTGACCTGACACTATAGAGATAAACACAGCCAGCTCTGACAAGCTGTTTGTCAGCAGCGTGGCTGTGATTTATGAGGGATTGCAGAGTGCAGGGGGACCTTAGGGGGGGTTTGGGATAGCAACAGAGGCTGGGCTGTATAGGCAGATCCAGCCTCTGTATGCAGATAAAATTCTTCAAACACACCTCGGGTTCTCTTTAAAGGGAAGGTTCAGGGAGGGGATTAAAAAAATAAAAATAAATTTCCACTTACCTGGGGCTTCCTCCAGCCCGTGGCAGGCAGGAGGTGCCCTCGCCGCCGCTCCGCAGGCTCCCGGTGGTCTCCGGACGTCCGCCAGGCTGTACTGCGCAGGCGCAGAACTACTGCGCCTGCGCAGTACAGAACGGCGGACGTCTGATGACGTCAGCGCGCCGGCGTGGGACGCAGAAGTGCCAGAAAATGGGCGCAGAAGAGCCCGACCTGGCAGCCGGCCTGGCCAGGTCGGGCACTGGAGACCACCGGGAGCCTGCGGAGCGGCGGCGAGGGCACCTCCTGCCTGCCACGGGCTGGAGGAAGCCCCAGGTAAGTGGAAATTTATTTTTATTTTTTTAATCCCCTCCCTGAACCTTCCCTTTAAGATAGATTCCTCATCTGGCCAAGTTAATTAGGGACCTGGATCTTCTATAGTGAAGTGCACAGCCCCAATAAGGTAGTCCATACTATCTATGTAGAAAATAAATAGAGGGGTCCTCTTTTGAAGGAGCAAATGGCAATTTCACCCTCTGATAAATCGGAATCCTGTGCATCTACGGTCTCTCATGTTCCCATAGCAGGCACTGGAGCAAAAAGGGAGATGAATGCAGATGTGTCACCGTAGGAACATTTAATATTTTTATTATTATTTAGTATTTATATAGCGCCGACATCTTATGCAGCCCTGTACAGAGAATATAGTCATGTCACTAAGGGTGCCCATACACTCGTCAGATTGGCAGCAGATAGATAAGAAATGCATCTGATGATCTATCTGATGCGTTTTTAGAACATTTTTTACCAGGATAGAATTCCAATAGATTTCAGTTTGAAATGTATTGAAATTCGATCTGATGGCATTTTTTTGCCATCAGATTTCCATTAAGGCCAATGCAAACTGATAAACAATCTCATCAGATCGACCTAAATTTTCCACCCTGCCAGTTCGATGGAAATCCATCGAAATCGGTCGATTGGCCAACCGATTTGCAAACGATCAATCGATCGATCGGCCAGAAAATCGGCTGAGTGTATAGGCTCCTTAACTGTCCCTCAGAGAAGCTTACAGTCCCTGTAAGCATAGCACATACATTATATCAGCCATGTTGTTCTAGCAGCCGTATTGTCTCAAAGCTTCAGATAAATAATTCTGACTTTAGGAATATATTCATCATATATTCCACTGTCTCATTATTTCTGCTTCTCTGTCCACATCTGGTATACGGGAAAAACCCTAACCACATCGGCCTGGCCGAAACTTAAGTATGTCAATGAATGGCACCTGCATTTATGGGACAAACATGTTTTTATGGGGATTTTCTTCTGTAATTAGGTGAAAGGTTCCTTATCTATTGCGTCTGCACAGCCTACATAATTTGTGTATAAAAGAATGTTTGAATCTCATTAAAGGTCAACCTGTGTTCCAATTACAAAGCTGTGTGTGTCTTTTACTTGTAGTTGATACAGGTTCATTCTCTGGTACCAGATAGAAATCACAAAGCATTGTCTTAAGTCTTTCCTGGTGATCTGAAGGCCCAAATCCTTTCAGTTGGGGGACTCGTTCAGGATTATTTGAACACTTCGCTGCTTCAGGTAAGTTATTTGTGTGTCATTTCCTTCTGATTTTTTAAAGAGGAATTGACCCATATTTCTGACGACCTGAAGTCTGTGTGTGTCAAATCCGGTAAATCCAGGTGTGAAGAATATTCAGGCTTGGTGTCTAAATTTTTGATAGTAACATTTTAATTATACACTATTACACTATTAGATAAAAAAAAAAAAGAAAAAAAAAAAAAGGGAAAAATAGGAAATAATGTGCAAGGACATCTTGTGGCTAAATAGTAAAATTACACCTACAGACTTTAGGGAATACATTTTTTATGTGTATGTCAAGAGGGTATATTATTATTCAATTATGGGCTTGTAATTAGTGATGGATGTAAAACTGAAAAAATGCACCTTTACTTCCAAATAAAATATTGTCACCATACATTGTACTAGGGATATAATTTAAACGTTGCAATAACCGGGGCAAATTAAATGTGTGGATTTTAATTACGATAGCATGTATTATTGTAAAACTATAATTGCCAAAAACTGAGAAATAATGAATATGATTTTTTTCTATTGTTTTCTTCTTAATACTTTTAAAATGCATTTAGAATAAATTCTTAGCAAAATGTACCACCTAAAGAAAGCCTAATTGGTGGCGAAAAAAAACAAGGTATAGATCATTTCATTGTGATAGTTATTGGGAAATGAATGAAGCCCTGAAATGTGAAAACGCCTCTTGTCCATAAGGTGAAAACAACCTGCGGGCTGAAATGGTTAACTCCAGACTGTCAGCTTTAATATGAGGCTAGTTTCACACTGCAAACTGTCAGCATTAAGGCGGTGTGTCGCACCCTCCGCACTACCAGAAACAGGCCTTCAGGGAAAACCATGTTAGCTCGCTGTGTCCCATCTGGCCACCAGCCAAGCAGTGACGCACACCTGCTGTCACTTCCAGCTTTGTGTATGCATGCGTGCCACAACGCCAACATTTTTAAAATCTCAGTGTCGTTATAGAGTAACATGACTTTTGGGCTGACGCAAAGCGAGGCAAGTATGCGCGTTAATGTAGTTTTGTCCTAGCTTTGGGGCTGAACCAAGAGCTACTGCTAGTGCATCACTTGCAGAGAGCCAGTTACATTCCAGCACTGCAGATAAACCAGTCATTGAAAGGCTACCATATGGTAAGAATATACATTCTTTTGGTTTCTCATGAATTGAGAATAATTTTTGGCACAAAGAGTAATGTAATACCATTCTGGATTTATCTTTTTCTTTTCTTTAGCTTTGGGGATGAGGCGAAAATGTCAATTCCGACGCATCGTGCCATACTGTGACAGTATAAAAGTTTCCATAGACTTTCATTGCCTGGTGGCGGGTTGCGGTAAAAATACCATACCGGTGTGAAAGGGCTCTGAGGGTATTTACATCCAAATAAGGTGAATGGTGTAGGAATTACAACAGTCTGCATATGTGCACCCCAATTGTTAAGGGAGCAAAAATAATAGGGCAGAATAATCATCAAATCAGACTTCCACTTTGTAATGCTTGGTTGCAGATCCTTTGCAGTCAATTACAGCCTGAAGTCTGAAAAGCATAGACATCACCAGACTCTGGGTTTCATCCCTGGTGATGCTCTGCAAGGCCTCTACTGCAACTGTCTTCAGTCCCTGCTTGTTTTGGGGACATTTTCCCTTCAGTTTTGTCTTCAGCAAGTGAAATGCATGCTCAATCTATTCAGGTCAGGTGATTTACTTGGCCATTGCATAACATTCCACTTCTTTCCCTTCAAAAACTCTGATTGATTTTGCAGTAAGCTTTGGATCATTGTCCATCTGCACTGTGAAGCACCTGCCAATGAGTTCTGAAGCATTTCGATGAATATGTGCAGATGACATTGCCAGAAACACTTCTGAATTCATCCAGCTGCTTTTGTCAGCAGTCACATCACCAACTACAAGAGAACCAGTTTCATTGGCAGCCATACATGCCCACGCCATGACACTACCACCACCATGCTTCACTGATGAGGTGGTATGCTTAGGATCATGAGCAGTTACTTTCGTTCTCCATACTCATTTCTTCCCATCACTCTGGTACAAGTTGATCTTGGTTACATCTGACCATAGGATGCTGTTCCAGAACAGTGAAAGCTTTTCTAGATGTGGTTTGGCAAACTAATTTGGCCTTCCTGTTTTGGAGGCTGACCAGTGGTTTACACCTTGTGGTGAACCCTCTGTATTCACTCTGGTGAAGTCTTCTCTTGATTGTTGACTTCAACATACTTACACGTACCTCCTGGAGAGTGTTCTTGATCTGGCCAACTGTTGTGAAGGGTGTTGTCTTCACTAGAGAAAGAATTCTTCAGTCATCCACCATAGTTGTTTTCCATGGTCTTCCAGGTCTTTTGGTGTTGCTAAGCTCAACGGTGCGTTCCTTCTTTTTAAGAATGTTCCAACCAGTTATTTTGGCAATGCCTAATGTTTTTGCTCTTTCTCTAATGGGTATGTTTTTTTTTCAGCCTAATGATGGTTTGCTTCAGTGATAGTGACAGCTCTTTGGATCTTATCTTGAGAGTTGAAAGCAACAGATTTCAAATGCAAATAGTACACTTTACATTAGAAATCAACTCTGGACCTTTTATCTGCTCATTGTAATTGTGATAATGAGGGAATAGCAGACACCTGGCCATGAGAAGCCAATTTGTCCCATTACTTTTGCTCCCATAACAAGTGGGAGGCACATATGCAAACTGTTGTAATTCCTACACCATTCACCTGATTTGGATGTAATTACCCTCAAATTAAAATTAAAGCAAAACATGTCTGTTTCATTTCAAATCAATTGTGGTTGTGTATAGAGCCAAAAATGTTAGAATTGTTTCAATGTCCCAATATTTATGGACCTATCTGTATATAACAGCACAGTGGTGGAGTGGTTAGCATGCTTGCCTTGGAGCGCTAGGTCCCCAGTTTAAATCCCAGCCAGGGTACTATCTGCATAGAGTTTATATGTTCTCCCCGTGTCTGCCTGGGTTTCTTCCGAGCACTCCAATTTCCTCCCACATCTCAAAAACATACAGATAAGTTAAATGGCTTCCCCCTAAATTGGCCCTAGACTACGACACATACACTCCGCAATACATACATAGACATATAACTATGGTAGGGATTCGATTATGAGCCCCACTGAGGGACAGTTAAGTGACAAGGCAATATACTCTCTACATTACTTTGGAAGATATAAATACTTAATATAGCTATTTTTTATAACATTGCATAATTCTGTCATATTTCTAGTTTACAAACCACAAAGCAGAGCTAATGACCCTTTGAACTTCCCTGCAGTAAAAGCTTATTTGAAGCGGTCTCTCGCTATTTCTTTGACATATAAGTGCCTCAGAAAATAGGACTGTCTTCCACCCGAGTTGGGTGGAAGAGCTCAGAGAAGCTCTTTTGCATAGATAACAACTGAAATTTCTTAACTCTTTCTGTACTGGAATATGAGACTATTTTCTTTGCTACTAATATTCTATTTCTTAGCTGTACTACACATACAATTCAATATAAGTTTTACTTCACTTAAGTGTCACTTTAAGCATATTTTCTGGGCTGGAAAGACAAGGTGTACAAAATAATTTGGGGCTGTGGCTAGCCATGGCCGAGCGAGCAGTGCGATGACTGGTCTCCAGAGGTCCCCACAGCATATCAGCAACATCAGGAGCAGTGCAGTGCCAGTACACGTGGCCACAGCGTGGTGCCTCCCCAGTGCGATCAGCGCACAAAACAGCCTGGAAAAACTCGTCTAAACTCATCACCGAGCAGTGAAATCAGGTCAGTGATTGCAGCCACCAGCTTCCCCAGCCAGAGTCCTGCACATGTCACATCCCCCAGGCTAATGAAGGGCAAGGGCACCTCTGGGAACCGATATAGCTGGTACAGAGAAGGGGACTTAAGCAGCACTCTGCCAAAAGCTTTCAGGCCCACAGATCCCAATAGATGCAGGGCCTTCTCTCCATGCTCAGATTCAGAGCAACAGGATCCTACTACTGTATATAAAGATAAAACCCATCACAGAGGGGTATGTCTTGCTCCCATGAGAACGCATCCTTGGATGAGGAATGGGACAGGAAGTATTGCCTTCCTTACCTACATTACAGTATATGGAGAACTACATTTCACAGTTAGAGGATACTTATATGCACAAGACAAAGAAACTACAATCTAAAGTAGGCCCTATCAGTGGCATAACTAAAGTGGGATGCGAAAGTTTGGGCAACCTTGTTAATAGTCATGATTTTCCTGTATAAATCGTTGGTTGTTGCGATAAAAAATGTTGGTTAAATATATCATATAGAAGAGAAACAGTGATATTTGAGAAGTGAAATTAAGTTTATTGGATTTACAGAAAGTGAACAATAATTGTCTAAATAAAATCAGGCGGGTGCATAAATTTGGAAATGAAATCAATATTTAGTAGATCCTCCTTTTGCAGAAATGACAGCCTCTAAACGCTTCCTGTAGGTTCCAATGAGAGTCTGGATTCTGGTTGAAGGTATTTTGGACCATTCCTCTTTACAAAACATCTCTAGTTCATTCAAATTTGATGGCTTTCAAGCATGGACAGCTCTCTTTAGCTCACACCACATATTTTCAATTACGGTATATTCAGGTCTGGGGACTGAGATGGCCATTCCAGAACGCTGTACTTGTTCCTCTGCATGAATGCCTTAGTGGATTTTGAGCAGTGTTTAGGGTCATGGGTATCTTCATATCCCTGGCAAATTTTGACTTAAAGAGACTCTGAAGCGAGTTAAAAACTCACTTTTTAGCTTATAATCAACATGGGCATGCTTGCCCCAGCTAAAATGCCGCTATCCCGCGGCTATACGAAGGGTCTTTACCCCCGAAATCCCTCCTGCAAAATCCACGACCAACTTGGTCGTAATTTTTGCTGCTCATGGAGGCAGGGCTAATGGCTGAAGCCATGCCTCCATGTGCATCTGCGGCCTCTCCCCCGCCCCTCTCAGTACAGGAAGACTGAGAGGGGTGGGCGGAGGTGGAAATAGGCGCTGATAGACGAGCATGGAGGCAGGGCTGCGGCCATTAGCCCTGCCTCAACAGGAAGCGATCCCCGGCAAGCACGGAGGGGATTTGGGGGGTAAAGACCCGACGCTCAGCTGCGGGATAGCGGCGTTTTAGCTGGGGCAAGCATGCCCATGTTGATTATAAGCTAAATATCGCTCCGAGCAGTGCAGAAACTATGGAAAGATGCATATCATTTTAAAGCTCTCTTTCGCCTCTTTCCAATGATATATAAACCGCCGCCCTACACCTTTTAGTTTTCGCTATTTTTGTGATTGAAATTGCCGCGGCTGCGATTTCAATCGCGAAAATAGAGAAAACTAAAAGGCAGAGGGCGATGATTTAGGTGTCGCCAGAAAGAGGAGAAAGAGAGCTTTAAAATGATATCCATCTTTCCATAATTACATTGTATTACACAGGGCGACTTTTTCCTAAAGTCAGCAGCTCCATTCTGCTGAATGGAGCTGCTGACACTGGGGAAAGTGTCGTCCTGTGTAATACAAGTAACTATGGAAAGATGGATATCATTTTAAAGCTCTCTTTCTCCTCTTTCTGGCGAAATCGTCGCCCTACGCCTTTTAGTTTTCTCTATTTTCGCGATTGAAATAACGGCCGCTGCAATTTCAATTGCGAAAATGGCAAAAACTAAAAGGCGTAGGGCGGTGGTTTATATATCATTGGAAAGAGGAGAAAGAGAGCTTTAAAATGATATGCATCTTTCCATAGTTTCTGCACTGCTCGGAGTCCCTTTAAGGACTGCAGTCATAAAACCCCTTAAGGACTAGACACTTTTTTTCCATTCAGACCACTGCAGCTTTAACGGTTTATTGCTCGGTCATACAACCTACCACCTAAATGAATTTTACCTCCTTTTCTTGTGCCTAATACAGCTTTCTTTTGGTGCTATTTGATTGCTGCTGCGATTTTTAGTTACACATTATACTACTTCTCCTGAGTATGGTGGTACCACATGTGTGGCACTTTTTTGCACCCTAACTGCGCTAAGGGGCCCAAAGTCCAATGAGTACCTTTAGGATTTCACAGGTCATTTTGAGACATTTGGTTTCAAGACTACTCCTCACGGTTTAGGGCCCCTAAAATGCCAGGACAGTATAGGAACCCCACAAATGACCCCATTTTAGAAAGAAGACACCCCAAGGTATTCTGTTAGGAGTATGGTGAGTTCATAGAAGATTTTATTTTTTTGTCACAAGTTAGCGGAAATTGATTTTTATTGTTTTTTTTTTCATAAAGTGTTATTTTCCGCTAACTTGTGACAAAAAATAAAATCACACATGTGGAAATGCAAAAAAGTGTCACACATGTGGTATCGCCGTACTCAGGAGAAGTAGTATAATGTGTTTTGGGGTGTATTTGTACACATACCCATGCTGAGTGGGAGAAATATCTCTGTAAATGGACAATTGTGTGTAAAAAAAATCAAAAGATTGTCATTTACAGAGATATTTCTCCCACCCAGCATGGGTATGTGTAAAAATACACCCCAAAACACATTATACTACTTCTCCTGAGTACGGCAATATCACATGTGTGACACTTTTTTTTGCAGCCTAGGTGCGCTAAGGGGCCCAACGTCCTATTCACAGGTCGAAATATCTCTGTAAATGAGATTTTTTTTTTTTTTTTTACACACAATTAATTTTCCATTTACAGAGATATTTCTCCCACCCAGCAGGGGTATGTGTAAAAATACACCCCAAAACACATAATACTACTTCTCCCGAGTACAGCGATACCACCTGTGGCACTTTTTTGCGGAAACAGTAAATTCGGGCGCCTGAGGCTAGTGGACAAATCGGGCGCCGCCATTCACTTCTATAATAAATATCGTTTAATGGGCGCCCGGTAGGAAAAAAGGGCGCCGGAGAAAACTAACGTTTTAAAAGCGGTGCCCGGAGACTTAATGTTTTATTACTGTTTCTCATGATTACACATTATTTAATGATTTATACATGTTTAAATATTATTTTTAAACGAAAACCAGTACAATATTTTTCCCAAACATTATTTTTAAACAAAAAACATTACTTTTTTTTTTTTTTTTTTACATTATTTTTAAACGAAAAAAATTACAGGGGGGTCTTAGGTTTAGGCACCAACAGGGGGGTCTTAGGTTTAGGCACCAACAGGGGGGTCTTAGGTTTAGGCACCAACAGGGGGTCTTAGGTTTAGGCACTAACAGGGGGGTCTTAGGTTTAGGCACTAACAGGGGGGTCTTAGGTTTAGGCACCAACAGGGGGTCTTAGGTTTAGGCACCAACAGGGGGGTCTTAGGTTTAGGCATCAACAGGGGGGTCTAGGGGTTAGGGGTAGGTACAGGGAGGGTTACTTAGGCACCAACAGGGGGGGTCTTAGGTTTAGGCATCAACAGGGGGGTCTAGGGGTTAGGGGTAGGTACAGGGAGGGTTACTTAGTAATTTTTTTTTTTTAACGTTATTATGCGTTTCATTATTTAAACGAAAGATTAACGTTTTTACAATTGCCGATTTAATACACATTATTTAATGATTTATAACGTTTAAAAACATTACTTTTAAACGAAATACATTTTTAAACGTAATCCATGTTTATCGTTAAAAACCCGGCGCCCTTTTTTCCCATCGCCCCTTTTTAACGTACGCCTTTTTTGCACCCTAACTGCGCTAAGAGGCCCAAAGTCCATTGAGTACCTTTAGGATTTCACAGGTAATTTTTAAGGCATTGATTTCAAGACTACTCCTCATGGTTTAGGGCCCCTAAAATGCCAAGGCAGTATAGGAATCCCACAAGTGACCCCATTTTAGAAAGAAGACAGCCCCAAGGTATTCCTTTAGGTGTATGGTGAGTTCATAGGAGATTTTATTTTTTGTCACAAGTTAGTGGAAAATTACACTTTGTGAAAAAAATAAAAATCAATTTCCGCTAACTTTTGACAAAAAATAAAATCTTCTATGAACTCATCATACACCTAACAGAATACCTTGGGGAGTCTTCCTTCTAAAATGGGGTCACTTGTGGGGTTCCTATACGGCCCTGGCATTTTAGGGGCCCAAAACCGTAAGGAGTAGTCTAAAAACCAAATGCCTCAAAATGACTGTTCAGGGGTATAAGCATCAGCAAATTTTGATGACAGGTGGTCTATGAGGGGCCGAATTTTGTGTAACCAATCATAAGCAGGGTGGCCTCTTAGATGACAGGTTGTATTGGCACTGAAGTGCAGGAAGCACAGGATGTTCTCAAACCGTCACCTGGACACACCTGCATACACCAATAAGACCGCAATACATTATTTTTGATTAGACCCATGTTAAGGAGAAGGCCCCAAAAAATGTTAAGTTCAGAAACTTGGAGTGGCTTCCACGGAAAAGGGTGGGCATAGTAGCTTCTTAGATTGGCGGTTGCGTATTGTGTGGCATAACGGTTGGTCTCAGCCACAATTAAGTCGTAACAGCAGTGAAAAAAAAAATTCTGTCACTGCGGTGGGTCGGGTGAGGGTTTGGCTGGGTGATCATAAGCCCGCAGGGGGGCAGATTAGGGCCTGATCTGATGGATAGGAGTGCTAGGGGGTGACAGCAGGTGATTGATGGGTGTCTCAGTGGGTGATTAGAGGGGAGAATAGATGCAATCAATGCACTGGGGAGGTGATCGGAAGGGGGTCTGAGGGGGATCTGAGGGTTTGGCCGAGTGATCAGGAGCCCATACGGGGCAAATTAGGGCCTGATTTGATGGGTAGGTATGCTAGGGGGTGACAGGAGGTGATTGATGTGTGTCTCAAAGTGTGAATAGAGGGGGGGATAGATGCAAGCAATGCACTGGGGAGGTGATTGGGTGTATCTGAGGGTGTGGTCCGGTCATTGGGTGCCCGCAAGGGGCAGATGAGGGTCTGATCTGATGGGTATGATGGGTAGCAGTGACAGGTGGTGACAGGGGGTGATTGATGGGTGATCAGTAGGTGATTACAAGGGAGAATATATGCATGCAATGCACTGGCGAGTTGATCAGAGCGGGTCTGGGGGGCGATTGGTTGCCCGCAAGGTGAAGATTAGGGTCTGATGGGTAGCAGTGATGGGTAGCAGTGACAGGTGGTGACGGGGTGATTGATGGGTGATCAGTGGGTGATTAGAGGGGAGAACAGATGTAAATAATGCACTGGCGAGTTGATCAGAAGGGGTCTGGGGGCTACCTGAGGGTGTGGGTGGGTGATTGGGTGCCCGTAAGGGGAAGATTAGGGTCTGATCTTATGGGTAGCAGTGACGGGGTGACGGGGTGATTGATAGGTGATCAGTAGGTGATTACAAGGGAGAATGTATGCATGCAATGCACTGCCGAGTTGATCAGAGCGAGTCTGGGGGGCTGGGGGTGTGGGCGGGTGATTGGGTGCCCGCAAGGGGCAGATTAGGGTCTGATCTGATGGGTAGCAGTGACAGGTGGTGGCAGGGTGTTTGATGGGTGATTGATGGGTGATCACTGGGTGATTAGAGGGGAGAGCAGATGTAAACAATGCACTTTCGGAGGTGATCTGAGGGTGGGTCTGCAGGCAATTGGAGGGTGTAGGCGGGTGATCAGGTGCCCACAAGGGACAGGTTAGGGTCTGAGCTGATGGGTGGCAGTGGCAGGGGGTGATTGATTTGTGATTGACATGTGGATTGAAAGGTGATTACAGGGGAGAATAGATGTATACAGTACACAGGGGTCTGAGGAGGATCTGAGGGTGTGTGTGTGTGTGTGGGGGGGGTTGATCAGGAGCCCCCAGGGGGCAGTTTAGGACCTAATCTAAAAAATAGCGTTGACAGATAGTGACAGGGAGTGATGGATGGGGGATTAGGGGGGTGATTGGGTGCAAACAGGGGTCTGGGAGGGTGGGTCTGAGGGGTGCTGTGGGCGATCAGAGGGCGGGGGGGAGGGCAGATCAGTGTGCTTGGGTGCAGACAGGGAGGGCTGCAGCCTGCCCTGGTGGTCCCTCGATCACAGTATCCATTACAAAGTGTATTTATACACTTCGTAGCGGCGATCGCAGGGTTAACAACCCGCCGGCACTTCCGATCTGCCGGCGGGTTTACGTCGCGGGTGGGCGGAGCCTATTTCCGGCGGATGTGCGTGCATCACAGCGCGCGATCCCTGGCCACAACAAGTTCCAGACCCCGATGCTCATCGGCGTTACGTGGTCCTGGGCATGCCACTTTGCCACCGCCCATAGGTAGTGGGCGGTCAGTAAGTAGTTAAAGTTACTTTTATTCAGAGGGGCATGTCCAAGATGGAGCAGTCACACTTTGTGAGAGCTCCGATCATCCTGCTACTGTTCCCTTCTGACACTAGCACCATTCAACGCCGCTTGCCTTTGGGACATCCCTGTTATCCATGTCCAGGCAAAAGAATAAGACAACCGGCGTCAAGGACAAGTATTTATCCGGAGCAGCACAAGATGATGCAGGCCTCCCGCCTCGCACAAGGTCTCATGTTTCTCCCCATACTTCCACTGATCCACCAGATGGAGGGGAAAATATTGACAGCGTGGAGAATACTGTCAGCAGAGATTGGAAAACCTCGAAAACTTCCTCCACAGACCTTACCCTTCCAGAGTCCAACACCCATCTCCTTGCCACTATTATGGATAGTCGCACTGCAGTGACTGGGATGCTGGAGGAAGTGAAAACTGATGTCGGTCTGCTATGATAAGACCTCCAGAACCTCAGACAAAGAACAACAGCACTTGAGGTATGAGTATATGACATGGAGGATAGACTTATACCACTTGAGAAAACAGTGCAAATAATCTCTAACACATCGGAGGGCACGCAGTCCAAAATTCATGACATGGAAAAAAGTCTGAGGCGGAACAATCTGCGTATTGTTGGCATGCCAGAAAAATCAGAAGGTGACCATTCAGAGGTTATTTATTGAGACCTAGCTTAACCACTCGAGGACCACAGTGGTGAACTCCCATAAAGACCAGGCTGTCTTTTTTATAATTGGCCACTGCAGCTTTAAGGCTAAGCTGCAGGGCCGCACACGAGTGATCCCCCCCTCCTTTTCTCCCCACCAACAGAGCTCTCTGTTGGTGGGGTCTGATTGGTCCCCTTGTGTTTATTTTTTTTTTAATAATTTTTTTTTATTTTTTTAAGAAACCCCTTCCCTCCCCCCATCCGGCCAATCACGCGATCTGCTGTCATCGGCTGCCTGAGAGCCAATCGCTCTCTTGTCCCCCAGGGGGACAGCCGTGCCACACGGCTGTCCCCAGTACAGCGCTGCTGCCGATCGCAGGGCTGTACTGTGTAAATAGATGGCGATCATGCCGTCTAACAGTCTCCCGAGTGGCAACAGCCACTCGGAGACTGAAGAGGGGGTGGAGCTCCGCTTTCCAAGGAGGAGATGCGCACGCACCCTGTGTGCAATCACCTTCAGTAGCCGACTCCAGGACCTGACGCCAATTGGCGTTAAGCGGTCCTGGGGCTGCCGCCGCGGTCACGCCCATTGGCATGAGGCGGTCTTAAAGTAGTTAATAATGAGTTTCAAGATGGCGATCTCTCTGCAACCTTCATAGTGGAACGGACCCACAGAATCACTACTAGAAACCTGCCACCTAGAGCTGCGCCCAGAATCTTTATACTTTGATTACGCAACAGCAGAGCTAGAGATACCACACTGCGCTTAGCCTGCCTGAAGAAGGATTTAACTATTAATGGCGTGCAGTGTCTATATTTCCTGATTTTTCCTCTAAAGTCCAAAAGAAAAGAGCATCATTTATTGAAGTGAAAAAGAGAATGAGAGCTGCCAATATTATCTATTCTATGCAATATCCTGCCTGCCTGTGAATCATTGAAGATAACAAAACTTTGTTCTTTAAATCGCCACAGGAGGCCTCAGACTGTCTGGATGCTCGCCCCTAACGGTGGGGGGATGGGGGAAGAAATACTTAACTGATGTTGCTATACCCGACATTGACTTCACCAGGGATCTTTGAATAATATTCTGCTTGGGAAGAAGACAATGTTTATATATAACTAGATGTGCAATATCTGTTTAAATGGTATGTCTTGTCTGCTCTCCCTCTCCGTTTGCACCTTAAGCTACTATGACTCAGACAGCTATCCCACCTCAATGCTTCGGTTATAGTGACCATCTTGATTGCTCTGCAATAACTTTGTTTCCTCAATGCTGTTCATTTTTGATGCCTGTATTCTACTACTTTATGTATATGTAGATGGTTATATGCACTCTAATTTGTTGCAAATATGTCGGGAGGATATCAGTCCTTATGTTATTAGTGCTTGGAGACTAAAAGTGTTACTACCTTGCTATACTGGACGTTATCTTATAGTTTTCTGTGTTATCTTTCAAGGAAACTAAGTTATAGCAATGCTCTAAAGTGTTTTGATTTGCTCACTGCACTAAGTGCCAAGCAGTTTTTACTGCTAGATTCAGAATTTCTGAATTATAGCCCCTCGGTCTTAAGTTTGTTGGAATATAGGCCCTTGTGGCAAAACTTTGTTCAACGCCACTCGGGCAGGGTAATTTTTTTTTTTAATTATTATTACCGGTATTATTATTATGTTAAGCCGGTCACTCTCTCCCTTATTAATAATAATGCTTTGATGCATTCTGCTGGTTCTGTCGTCCTTGACTCCCACCTGGTTTATATTCAAAATCGTGTTCATGGGAAAATTAAATATCTTATCTTGGAACGTACATGGTCTTAACGACCCGGTCAAACGCTCCCTTGTCCATTCTTATATTAATAAGTATAAGCCTGATATTTGTGTCTTCAGGAAACACACCTTGTTCATGAAACCTGCCCTAGACTGCATAAACCTTGGGTGGGTCTTAAAGAGAACCAGAGACAAGAACATAAGAGATTTATACATACCTGGGGCTTCCTCCAGCCCCATAAGCCTGGATTGCTCCCACCCCACCTTTCTCCGCTGCCTCTGTCCACCGGTACCGGGTCCTGTCATTTCAGCCAGTCAACGCAAGCGCAGTGCGCTCCCTCCGTACTGCACAGGCGCATGCGTACAGAGCCGGAGGGAGCCCCTGTGCATGCAGAAGACTGGCTGCGTCCTCCGGAAGTGACGGGAGCTGGTAGCGGCGATAGAGGCAGCGGAGGACGGTGGCGTGAGAGCGATCCAGGTTTATGGGGCTGGAGGAAGCCCCAGGTATGTATAAAGTCTTTTTTAATTTTTTAGGCAGTCTTCGTCTCTGGTTCCCTTTAAATATCATAGCACTTTTTCCACCTTTTCCAGTGGGGTATCAATTTTGGTACATAAAAGACTGAATTTCCTGGCGAGGAGGTTGTTAACTGATGACCGGGGCAGTTTCATATGTATCGCTGCACGTATGGAAACGCTATCAATAGTACTTATATTACCCCCCTCCTGCAGCACAAGCTACGCTGCACCAGGTAGCCTCATTTGCTCTCAACTACACTGAAGCAAATGTAATCTGTTTGGGGGACTTCAACATGCTTATGGATCCTAGCCAGGATAAATTTGGCACATACAGTGGGGGAGCTAGAGCCCATCTATCCAGGTTTATGGAAGAGTTAGATTGGGTAGATATCTGGAGATATGAATAAGCAATTGTATTAGGGTTTTTATGTCACACTGTTCAGAAAAGTACCGTATTTTTCGGACTATAAGACGCACTTTTTCTCCACCAAAATTGGGGAGAAAAAGTCCCTGCGTCTTATAGTCCAAATGTGTCCCCTAACGCCAGATGCAGAAAGCACAGCTGAAGGTATTACCTATCAGCGTGCTCCATTGGGCTCCTTAGAGCAGGCCACTCCATGGCAGGACGATCCAGGCATCTCAGCATGGCGGCTCAGAACTCCTTGTGTTGGCGGCGGTTGGAGCAGAAGATCCGTGATCCCCGTGGCTGCAGCCGCTGCCATTAGTGTCCCCATGCTGGCGGTGGTGAGGCAGAAGAGCGGCGATCCGCGTGGCTGCAGCCACTGTCAGTGTCCCCATGCTGGCGGTGGTGAGGCAGAAGAGCGGCGATCCGCGTGGCTGCAGCCGCTGTCAGTGTCCCCATGCTGGCGGTGGTGGTGAGGCAGCAGAGCGGCGACCCGCGTGGCTGCAGCCGCTGTCAATAGTCTCCCCATGCTGGCAGTGGTGAGGCAGAAGAAGAGCGACGATCCACGTGGCTGCAGCGGCTGTAATGAGTACCGATGTCTTTGTACTTCCTGGTTTACCGGCGCCCCCTCATGACCATGTGCGTCACACGTCATGAGGGGGCGCCGGTAAACAAGGAAGTACAAAGGCATCGGTACTCATTACAGCCGCTGCAGCCACGTGGATCGTCGCTCTTCTTCTGCCTCACCACTGCCAGCATGGGGAGACTATTGACAGCGGCTGCAGCCACGCGGGTCGCCGCTCTGCTGCCTCACCTCCGCCAGCATATGGGGACACTGACAGAGGCTGCAGCCATGCGGATCGCTGCACTGCTGCCTCACTGCCACCAGCATGGGGTCACTGACAGCGACTGCAGCCACGCAGATCGCCGCTCTGCTGCCTCACCACCGCCAGCATGGGGACACTAATGACAGCGGTTGACTCAATCCTTAATCCAGCCACGTGGATCGCTGCTCTTCTGCCTCACCGCTGCCAGCATGGGGACATTAATGACAGCCTCTGCAGCCAGGTGGATCACTGATCTTCTGCTCCAACCACCACCAGCACAGGGAGTTCGGAAGCCTCCTGGTATGCTGAGATGCCTGGATTGTGCTGCTTGAAAAGGACAGAGAGTGCCTGGATGGACACCTGGATAGGTGAGATAATCCACTTTTCAGCCGTTATGTTTAGTTAGTGTAGCTGGTGGGGGAGGCAGGGGTAGTTTGACGTAGTGAAGTGTAGTGTTACTAGTAAGGCAGCAGGGGTGGTGTAGTGTAGTGTAGTAACTGCTGGTGACTTCAAGGACTAGTGTAATTTAGTGTAGTGCAAGGATACTGGTGGGGCAACAGGAGTAGGTTAGAGTAGTGTAGTAACTGGTGGGGTCATCAGGGATAAGTGTTATGTAGTATAGCGCAATGTTACTCATGGGGCATCAGGGGTTAGTGTAGTGTACTTAGTCTGGCTGGTGGGGGCAGCAGGGGATAGTGTAGCTGGGAATGGAAGCTTAGACAGGGACAGCTTGGGGGAAAAAGGTCTACAAGACACCCCTGCACTATAGATGCACCAGGTTTAGTATATATTTTTTTTCCTGGATTTTGTCCTCTGAACTTAGGTGCGTCTTATAGTCCAGAGCGTCTTGTAGTCTGAAAAATATGGTATGTTATCTAGAATAGATTATATATTGTTAACCAGATGAGTATTACCCATGGTTGTTGACATACAGTACCTACCTCGGGCTATTTTATATCACTCCCCCATGCAATTATAACTAGAAATTCAGGATATTCCTAGGACCATTCAGTGGAGATTAAACCCGTTCTGGGTGTCCCAACTCCCGGAAAAGGACCCAGTATCCGCTGGATTAGTGGAATACTTGGGGAGAGATTAATTCTGCAATTTCAGGTACAAAAAAGGGCAAACAGAATTATTGGAGAGGAACTGAGTAAACGGGCACGCACAGCAGAAGATGCATATGTAGCCCAGCCCACAGATGATACTTGACGGTTATGGCAATCTGCATCTAGATGGTTAAATAATCATTTAAAAACGCACGTGCAAAGAACCAGGTTTTAACAAGGTTGCCCAAACTTTCACACCCCACTGTATATTATATTATTGCAAGAGAAACACTTCAAGTCTTCATCCATCCCATCCATCAGGAGTAAATATTACCCAACGTGGACAGTTCCAACCACTTTGGGAAACCCAAAGGGGTCTTTGTAGCGTCCCATAAAACCCTACCAATTCAAATTGAAGATGCCTAAGTAGATAGCGAGGGCAGATATGTTTTTCTTAAGGTCTCCTTACAAGGTCACATATTTACAATTGTTAATTTGTATTTTCCAAACCAAGGCCAGGCACCTTGAGCTGTGAGCGTGTTTAAAGTGTACCAGAGCTCAGGGTATTAAAAAGATTTATACATACCTGCGGCTTCCTCCAGCCCCACAAGCTCTGATCGCTTCCACGCTGCCATCCATCAGTCTGAGCCAGTCTGGCGTAAGAGAAGTGCGCCCTCAACAGCAGCTGCTGGAGAAATACGCAAAGAGCGCACTTCTCCTGCATAGACTGGCTGCAACTGACGGAAGTGTGGGGACCCGGTACCGGCGCTGCAGAATACTGAGGACGGTGGCGTGGGAGCGATCAGAGCTTATGAGGCTGGAAGAAGCCGCAGGTATGTATAAATCTTTTTCATACCCTGAGCTCTGAGTCCCTTTAAGAAGTTAATCAACTCCTCTTTTGGTGAAATAAACCTAGAAGGAGACTTCAACTTTACTCTTCGGCCAAATGAAGACTCCTTGTCAGGTAAAAGCTTGCACCCTATATTGTCTCTCTGCAGTTTAAAGGGATACTGTAGGGGGGTCGGGGGAAAATGAGTTGAAGTTACCTGGGGCTTCTAATGGTCCCCCGCAGACACCCTGTGCCCGCGCAGCCACTCACCGATGCTCCGGCCCTGCCTCTGATTCACTTCTGGAATTTCAGACTTTAAAGTCAGAAAACCATTGCATCTGCGCTGCCGTGTCCTCGCTCCCGCTGATGTCACCAGGAGCGTACTGCACAGGCCCAGTATGGTCTGTGCCTGCGCTGTGCGCTCCTGGTGACATCAGGGGAAGCAAGGACACGGTAATGCAGGCGCAGTGGTTTTCAGACTTTAAAGTCTGACATTCCTGAAGTGAACTGGAGGCGGGGCCATAGCATCGGTGAGTGGCTGCGCGGGCACAGGATGCCTGTGGGGGACCATTAGAAGCCCCAGGTAACTTCAACTCATTTTCCCCCGACCCCCATACAGTATCCCTTTAAAGGGACTCCGAGCAGTGCAGAAACTATGGAAAGATGCATATCATTTTAAAGCTCTCTTTCTCCTTTTTCCAGTGATATATCAACCGCCGCCCTACGCCTTTTAGTTTTCGCTATTTTCGCGATCGAAATTGACGCGTCCACGACTTTGATCGCGAAAATAGAGAAAACTAAAAGGCGTAGGGTGACCATTTTAAAGCTCTCTTTCTCCTCTTTCTGGCGCCACCTAAATCGTCACCCTACGCCTTTTACTTTTCTCTATTTTTGCGATCGAAGCCGCGGCCGCTGCAATTTCGATCGCGAAAATAGCGAAAATTAAAAGGCGTAGGGCGGTGCTTTATATATCAGTGGAAAGAGGAGAAAGAGAGCTTTAAAATGATATGCATCTTTCCATAGTTTCTGCACTGCTCGGAGTCCCTTTAAGACAGTTGTTCTCTCGCTATAGTTTAGTGGATTACCCAAGCTGCTTGGTTATGGTGTTTGATTTCTGGATGATTCTTCATCATACAGACGTAAACTAAATGTATGTCTTTCACCCAGGGATATTCCTGGTTTCTCGGTCTTCGCTGGACAGGAGCCCTATGGAGTAAATTGGCAGACCCCTGGGCTCTGACCACACTCCAATTTATTTTTCCAGCAAATAGCCAGGACTCAAAACAGCCACCAACTACAAGAGTCCCTCACAACGTGCAACCCCCAGCATTGAGCTCGCTGAGGCTCTAAACTGGTTCTATGTGAGGTTTGAAGAGGAAAACCAACTAAACACCGGCCTAGCCCACGTCCACCAACAAAACAAGTGCATATCCTGCCTCTCCAGACCAAACCATACCAGACCTCCCAGACCCTCTAGCAGTAGATGCAAGTATTTTAACTAAATGGGAAGCACTAAAGTGCATAGTTTTTTTTTTGTTCATACTTAGAAGGGAAAGTGTGGCTACTTTCCGGTAGCAGAATTCCGGTAAGCCTTGCAGGACGGCTTCCTCCTGAGAATGGAGTGGCTCCCACCCCTTTGGAACACATACAAAATTTGCTTGATACATTAGTGCAGCTATAAGACCCTCCTTCTCCCACATTAGTTTAAGAGGACACTATCCCCAACATTAACAACATAATATATACAGTATAGGGTAGGGAACTAATGAAGCTATGCTGGAGGACTCTAAATACTGCAACTGGTAAGTAACCGCATTTCCTCTCATCGTCCTCCAGGGATGGCTTATCCCTGAAACCAGCAAGAAACAATTGCCCTAGGAAGTTATTATTATTTGCAACACCTTGCGCAAGTACGTGGGATCAGGTCTAAACACAATTTTGTCAGGATGAATAACCATGTACGGATCCTTGATTGACAGTGCCTAGATGTCTCCAACCCTCCTTGCGGATGTGATTGCAATAAGACAGGGTCCCGAACCCCCGGTCCGCAGCCCACTGCCGGGCCATAGGATGTGCTGAACCGTGCCATGCACATCTGACTTTGCAGTGCATGCACGGAAGCTGCGTGGAAGCTGAGTCACTGAACTCAGCAGGATACTAGGAAAGAAGAGCCATCTGAAGTAATTGTTACTGCTGCCACCTGGTGTCTGTAATTTTAATTGCAGTATGCTTTCTGTCTGTGCGGACACTGGGTGGCAGCAGTGAAGATGACTGGGACACTCTGGTCTCCTACCAGCCACAGAGTCTTCAAGGAGGGGAGCAGCTGGTGCAGGAAGCTTTTGCAGGAAGAATGGAAGGCTTAGGGAAGAAAGTGAGTGTGGGGAGGAGGGAAAGGTGAAGTGAGTGTGGGGAGGAGGGAAGGATTAAGTGAGTAGGAGAGAAAGATGGAGAGCGGGGAAGAGGAAAGGGTTGTGGGGAGGGGAAAGGCTGGAGGTGGCTGTGCCAGTAGATAGGGAAACCCAGACAGTACCCCCCCCCCCTCTTTTTCACCACCTGTCACACCAAATGTACCTTGTACTGGTGGGTTATGCAGCAGACGCATCTTTTCAAAATCGCTGAGGGTGATGACGGTGGTAGTTGGGTAGGTATGGTGCTGCCAGGACTCTTTTTTATTTTTTTATATAAGGACACTGACACCCCTCCCCTATATCTCACCCCCCTCCACCCCCCCACCCAAAACCACCCGTCCCGTCAGTCGCATGCACCCCGGGTCCCTGGAAAAATGTCCTGATGCTGAAGCGGTCCTTGGGGCAAAAAAGGTTGGGGACCGCTGTTAAATGCCACCTTAAGCAATAAGTTCTTAATTGGGGTTTTTAAAATTAGTTAAAAAGTTATTTGACGTTAGGAAATGTAAAACTAACATTAAATTCCTGGGCGGTATCTGTTTAATCTGCATTGGTTGCCTCTTTGATATGGCTTTAATAAAGTTTATCACTCAGTACTCCTCTTGATAGTTGTTTATTAAGTAAAACAGAAAAGAGCAGCCACCTGTTAATTTTAGGGTACTGGCCAATAACTTAACCACTTCCCGACCGCCTAACGCACAGAGGCGGCCAGGAAGCGGACCCCACAAGGACTAGCTCATGCCCAAAGGCGGCAGTCCTTGTAGGGGCATGGGCGGAGCGATCGCGTCATCCATGACGTGATCCTCCGCCTGGGATCGATAGCCCGGCATTTTGTCTCCACTCGCCGGCCACTTAGCAGCGCCGGCGAGCGGAGGAATCCGCATAAACAGCCAATCAAGGAGTATAAGGCACTTTGTTAGGTAAACAAAGTGCCTTATACGTGCTTCCTCCTCGCCTTGTGGTCTCATTGTTCCAGAGACCACCAGCGAGGAGAAAGCACTTTGTGAGTATACAGCACACATTGCTTTTTTTTGCCCAGAGTCCCTGATCTCCCACCCCAGCCTTCATACCCCCCCCCCTGATCACCCCAGCAGACCCCTGCCAGCACCCTTGCACCCCTATAACCCCCCCCCCCCACCTGCCACTAACTAGCGACGCTGTCCCTTAGTTTAGGTCCCTAACTGCCTCCTAGTCACCCCTGATCCCCCCCCCTACCTTTAGATCACCCCCAGACCCCATCCCAGACTACTCCCCTGTATACTGTATACATCTGTATACAGCTACCTTACCCCCTGATCCCCCTCTGATCACCTGTCTATCACCTGTCCATCACCCCTCAGCACCCCCACCCATCAGAGCAGACCCTAACTGCCCCGCGGGGGTAACCGATCACCTGTCCAGGCCCTCATACCCCCCTCCTGATTACATCCCCTGCTCTTTGTTTACATCTGTCCTCCCCAGCAATCACTAACTGATCTTCGATCAGTAACCCCCTGTGTCTGCCTCTCATCAGATCAGGACTCAGTCTGCCCCGTGCGGGCTCCTGATCAACCCCCCACCCCCTCAAATCGCCCTCAGACCCCCCCCCCCCACCAAGTGCATTGTATTTGACTGTGCTGTGATTGTATCGATTGTATTCGATTGTGCTGCGCTTGTATTTGATTGTCCCGTGATCTGCTTCGATTGTCCCGTGATTGTTTGATTGCCTCTGAGACCTCACTTCCCAACAACCCCCCCACCCCCTTCCGAGTGCATCCGATTTGATTGTGCGGTGATTGGATTCGATTGTGCTGTAATTATATTTGATTGTCCCGTGATCGGCTTCGATTGTCCCGTGATTGTTTGATCGCCTCTGAGACCCCATTTTCTGCCACACCCAACCCCACCCTCCCCCCATCACCTTCCGAGTGCATCAGATTTGATTGTGCTGTGATTGGATTCGATTGTGCTGTAATTGTATTTGATTGTCCCGTGATCGGCTTCGATTGCCCCGTGATTGTTTGATTGCCTGAGACCCCACTTCCCGCCACACCCAACCCCACCCTCCCCCCGCCACACCCAACCTCACCCTCCCCCCACCACACCCAACCCCCCTCCCCCCCCACCACACCCAACCCCACCCTCCCCTCCACCACCTCCTTCCGAGTGCATCAGATTTGCTTGTGCTGTGATTGGAGTCGATTGTGCTGTAATTGTATTTGATTGTCCCGTGATTGTTTGATTGCCTCTGAGACCCCACTTCGCACCAACCCCAAAACCTCTCAAATACTCCCTTTTGCTAGGTAGGTGCTCTTTTTTTCTGGGTAGTCTCGGAGGAAAACCCCATAAATTTAGCAGTCCACAATGGCAAGAAGGGGTCTTTCCGATGAGGAGGTATACAGGTATATGGACCAGCCGGATGAGTTTGGGAAGAATCATCCGTCGAATCATCCGGGTCCGAATTTGAACCTGTGGAAAGCAGTGGTTCCCTGACCGAAAGTGATGACGAGGCTTTGGTCCCGGCTAGAGCCAGGCGTACCAGACCCCATGTCGTTAGACCGCAGGTGGCGCAGGATCCGCCTCAAGGGCAGCAGGGTGGTGCTAGCGCTGATGATAGTTTTCTTGGTGAGGCAGGCACCAGCAGCGCAGCATCTCCTGCACTTGGTACCAGTACTTCTGTAGACCCTGGTGAAGTGGTGAGCGCCAGCATGGAAGTTGAAACTGGTACGGTGGCAAGTGCAGTAGTACCCCCGTCGCAGCCACCAAGAAGAAGACGTGCCCGTAGTACCCATAGACTCCCAGAGGTGCTGGCACATCCAGATTGGCAATCCCCTGATTCCGCCGCACCCGTAGTGCCCCCTTTCACCGCCCAGTCTGGAGTCCAGGTGGCGACAGCTCATCTAGGAACGGCCCTAGACTTTTTGCAGCTGTTCATCACCCAGGTTCTCTTGGACTTAATTGTGGTTGAGACCAACCGTAAAGCCACACAATTCATCACCGAGCACCCGGAGAGCATCTATGCCCAGCCTTTCCGGTGGAAACCAGTCCAAGTTTCCGACATTAAAATCTTTTTGGCCCTTATCCTTCACTTGGGACTAATGAAACAGAATGTATTGCGGTCGTATTGGTCTACGAACCCAGTACATCATGTTCCCTTGTACCCTGCTGCCATGTCCAGGACACGATTTGAGTCCATCCTGCGCTTCCTGCACTTCAACGACGACAAAACTTGTCATGAAAAGGGCCACCCTGCTTATGACCGGCTCCACAAAATGCGGCCCCTCATAGACCACCTGTCATCAACATTTGCAGATGCTTATATCCCTGAACAGAACATCTGCGTAGGCGAGTCCCTCTTACGCTTTACCGGGCGCCTTGGCATCAAACAGTACATCCCAAGCAAGCGCGCCCGGTATGGGGTGAAACTGTATAAGCTCTGTGAAAGGGCCACAGGCTATACATGTCGTTTTAGGTCTATGAGGGAAAAGACTCAAAATTGGAGCCGGTCGGATGCCCTGACTACCTGGGGAGCAGTGGAAAGGTTGTGTGGGACTTGGTGTCACCCTTGTTCCAGAAGGGGTACCATCTTTATGTGGACAACTATTACACAAGTGTGGCCCTCTATCAGCACTTAAAGTTAGAAGGAATCCGATGCTGTGGCACTGCGCGGCCTAGTCGCCAGGGCTTCCCTCAACGGCTCATTACCACCAGACTTGAACGGGGGCAGAGGGCCGCCTTGCGTACTGAAGACCTGCTCGCGGTGAAATGGAGGGACAAGAGGGACGTTTACTTTCTGTCCACCATTCACACAGACACGACAGTCCAAATTCAACTGGCAACTGCGGTCATTGAAAAGCCCCTTGTCGTCCACGAATATAATGTCAACATGGGAAAGGTGGACTTCAATGACGCTGGTATAAGAAAGTGTCTTTTTATCTGATTCAATTGGCAGTATAAAACAGCTTTGTTCTCTACAGTAAGGCTGGGAGAACTGGATCTTTCCTTCAATTTCAGGAACAGATCATTCTGGACACCCTGTATCCAGGAGGTGCCAGGCCCCGACTGCATGGAAGGCATTACGCCTATCAGATTCCAAGTACCCCAGGTCAACGCATCCGAAGAAAACGTTGTCGTGTCTGCAGCAGTGCTAGAAGAAGGACTGACACCGTTTTTTATTGTCCCAAATGTCCTGACCAGCCTGGCCTATGCGTAGGGGAGTGCTTTGAGAGGTACTACAAGCAGGTACACTATTAGAACCTAGGGAACTCCAGACATAGGAGTAGGCACACACTCAGTGGTCTTTCGCACATTGTCCCAGGTGGAGGAGAGGTGAGCTTGAAAACCAAAAAAACGGGTAAGCATAAAAGTCGGAAGAAGGATTGGTTTTCATGCTTGATATTGCTGATTTGTCCTGGGTTAGCGATATAAGACGGCATGTTTGAATTTCCCTTGAGTGTGGACACCCCCGGTTTATATGTGATTTACTTTGGGCCTATGATGATGCTTTAATGCCACACAGAGTCATCTCTATTGGCAGGCATATTGCTGTATCCTACAGGCATAATGCTGTATACTAAAGTTCTGAGGCCCAGTCACATAAGTTGGTGGCTCACCCTGAGTGCAGGGTGGCACGGGGCGTCTCTCTCCTGAGGTTATCACTGCCATTGATGTGGAGGAAGATCTGCCATTGATGTGGAGCAAGGTATGTTAGCCGTTCATTTTTCCTTTCAGCCCAGAGTGCATTACCCGTATACCCAATATAAGGAGTATAGCAGAAACTCCTAATACTGGCCATACATGTAATGATTGCAGAGACCCTAAAATGCCAGGACAGACTTCACAAATGACCCCTATTTTGGAAAGAGGACACCCTAAAATATTATGTGAGGTGCACGGTGAGTTCATAAAAGATTTTAGTTTTTTGTCACAAGTTAGCAGAATTTTTTTTTTTATTTTTTTTTTTTAACAAAGTGTCATTTTCCGTTTACTTGTGACAAAAATACAATTTTCAATGACCTCACCATTACCCTTATGGAGTACCTTGCTGTGTATTCTTTCCAAAATGGGGTCATTTGTGGGGTTTGTTAACTGACCTGGCAAGTGGGTGGGGTGCTAAATTTTGAGCACCCCTGTAAAACCTAAAGGTACTCATTGGACTCTGGGCCCCTTAGCGCAGTTAGGGTGCAAAAAGTGCCACACGTGGTATTGCCGTACTCAGGAGAAGTAGTACAATGTGTTTTGGGGTGTATTTTTACACATACCCATGCTGGGTGGGAGAAATACCTCTGTAAATGACAATCTTTTGATTTTTTTACACACAATTGTCCATTTACAGAGTTATTTCTCCCACCCAGCATAGGTGTGTGTAAAAATACACCCCAAAACACATTGTACTACTTCTCCCGAGTACAGTGATACCACATGTGTGGCACTTTTTTGCACCCTAACTGAGCTAAGGGGCCCAAAGTCCAATGAGTACCTTTAGGATTTCACAGGTCATTTTTGTTTCAAGACTACTCCTCACGGTTTAGGGCCCCTAAAATGCCAGGGCAGTATAGGAACCCCACAAATGACCCCATTTTAGAAAGAAGACACCCAAAGGTATTCCGTTAGGAGTATGGTGAGTTCATAGAAGATTTTATTTTTTGTCACAAGTTAGCGGAAATTGATTTGTATTTTTTTTTTCACAAAGTGTCACTTTCCGCTAACTTGTGACAAAATATAAAATCTTCTATGAACTCACCATACTCCTAACGGAATACCTTGGGGTGTTCCTATACTGCCCTGACATTTTAGGGGCCCTAAACTGTGAGGAGTAGTCTGGAAATCAAATGCCGCAAAATGACCTGTGAAATCCTAAAGGTACTCATTGGACTTTGGGCCCCTTAGCGCAGTCAGGGTGCAAAAAAGTGCCACACGTGGTATCGCCGTACTCTGGAGAAGTAGTACAATGTGTTTTGGGGTGTATTTTTACACATACCCATGCTGGGTGGGAGAAATACCTCTGTAAATGACAATCTTTTGATTTTTTTACACACAAATGTCCATTTACAGAGATATTTCTCCCACCCAGCATGGGTATGTGTAAAAATACACCCCAATTGTGTGTAAAAAAAATCAAAAGATTGTCATTTACAGAGGTATTTCTGCCACCCAGCATGGGTATGTGTAAACATACACCCCAAAACACATTATACTACGTCTCCCGAGTACGGCAATACCACGTGTGGCACTTTTTTGCACCCTAACTGCGCTAAGGGGCCCAAAGTCCAATGAGTACCTTTAGGATTTCACAGGTCATTTTGAGAAATTTTGTTTCAAGACTACTCCTCACGGTTTAGGGCCCCTAAAATGCCAGGGCAGTATAGGAACCCCACTAATGACCCCATTTTAGAAAGAAGACACCCCAAGGTATTCCGTTAGTAGTACGGTGAGTTCATAGAAGATTTTATTTTTTGTCACAAGTTAGCGGAAATTGATTTTTATTGGTTTTTTTCACAAAGTGTCATTTTCCGCTAACTTGTGACAAAAAATAAAATCTTCTATGAACTCACCATACTCCTAACGGAATACCTTGGGGTGTCTTCTTTCTAAAAGGGGGTCATTTGTGGGGTTCCTATACTGCCCTGGCATTTTAGGGGCCCTAAACCGTGAGGAGTAGTCTTGAAACCAAATGTTGCAAAATGACCTGTGAAATCCTAAAGGTACTCATTGGACTTTGGGCCCCTTAGCGCAGTTAGGGTGCAAAAAAGTGCCACACATGTGGTATCGCCGTACTCAGGAGAAGTAGTATAATGTGTTTTGGGGTGTATTTTTACACATACCCATGCTGAGTGGGGGAAAGATCTCTGTAAATGGACAATTGTGTGTAAAAAAAAATAAAAAAATTGTCATTTACAGAGATATTTCTCCCACCCAGCATGGGTATATGTAAAAATACACCCCAAAACACATTATACTACTTCTCCTGAGTACGGTAATACCACATGTGTGGCACTTTTTTGCAGCCTAACTGCGCTAAGGGGTCCAAAGTCCAATGAGCACCTTTAGGCTTTACAGGGGTGCTTACAATTTAGCACCCCCCAAAATGTCAGGACAGTAAACACACCCCACAAATGACCCCACTTTGGAAAGTAGACACTTCAAGGTATTCAGAGAGGGGCATGGTGAGTCCGTGGCAGATTTCATTTTTTTTTGTCGCAAGTTAGAAGAAATGGAAACTTTTTTTTTTTTTTTTTTGTCACAAAGTGTCATTTTCCGCTTACTTGTGACAAAAAATAATATTTTCTATGAACTCACCATGCCTCTCAGTGAATACTTTGGGATGTCTTCTTTCCAAAATGGGGTCATTTGGGGGGTATTTATACTATCCTGGAATTCTAGCCCCTCATGAAACATGACAGGGGGTCAGAAAAGTCATAGATGCTTGAAAATGGGAAAATTCACTTTTTGCACCATAGTTTGTAAACGCTATAACTTTTACCCAAACCAATAAATATAGGCTGAATGGTTTTTTTTTAATCAAAAACATGTTTGTCCACATTTTTCGCGCTGCATTTATTCTGAAATTTTACTTTATTTGAAAAATGTCAGCACAGAAAGTTAAAAAAAAATTATTTTTTTTGCCAAAATTCATGTCTTTTTTGATGAATATAATAAAAAGTAAAAATCGCAGCAGCAATCAAATAGCATCAAAAGAAAGCTTTATTAGTGACAAGAAAAGGAGCCAAAACTCATTTAGGTGGTAGGTTGTATGAGCGAGCAATAAACCGTGAAAGCTGCAGTGGTCTGAATGGAAAAAAAGTGCCTGGTCCTTAAGGGGGTTAAAGCCCACAGTCCTCAAGTGGTTAAGAACTACTCCATCTTGTAAAAATTATAGGATAAACGAGATATCATTAGATGTTATGTTTTTTTCTTTGCTTCTCCAAGTTCTCATATAAATCTTTCTAGTGCTTGCCTTCCTCCAGGTTATTAGTGTGACTATTAATCTATCTGACAGACCCTGCTCTCTGAGGACCTGCTCCTCAGGATCCAGGCTGTCAACCTGAATCGCTGAGGGTTTGGATAGACCCGGTTTCCCTGTATCATCAGGTCTGGGCTGGGGTCTAGATGCCATGTTCCCATCTGTATAATTTCATGTAAAAATGGGAACCATGTCATCCTGGGCCATCAATGAGCAATAAATAGCACTTCCACCCTAGTGACCTTTATTCTCCTGAGCACTCTGGAAATAAGGGTGAAGGGCGGGAATGTATAGAGTACTCCCTGAGGCCCCTGTATGGTCAGTGTATCTAACATCTGTATTGCATTGTATTTTTTGTGTTTTCTGGAGAGGCGAACTTGTCCAAAACAGGAACTCCCGAGGAGTTCAGCTTCAGCTTCCTAAAGACTTCCGAATTTTATTCTGCCTCCACTATTAGGGATCTGCTTAAAGGGAACCTAAGGCGAGAGGGGTATGGGATATGTTTATTTCCTTTTAAATAATGCACATTGTCTGGCTGTCCTGCTGATCATCTGCCTCTAATACTTTCAACCATAGACTCTCAACAAGCATGCAGATCAGACTTCTATGCCAAATCTCACAAGACTAGATGCATGCTTGTTTCAGGTGGCGTGCGATATAGACCCTACTGACCAGAAAGATCAGCAGGACTGCCAGGCAACTGGAATTGTTTAACCTCCTTAGCAGTAATCCCGAGTCAAGCTTGGCATGGAAATTCACATCTCAGTGTGGTAACCCCCGAGCTGAATCCATAGGTGGTGTGTAATATGCAGCGCTGCTGGAGATCTATATAGCGGTATTAAAGAGGAACTGTAACGACAAAACGGCCCCTGGGGGGTACTCACCTCGGGTGGGGGAAGCCTCAGGATCCTAATGAGGCTTCCCACGCCGTCCTGCGTCCCTCGGGGGTCTCGCTGTAGCCCTCCGTACAGCCGTGACGCAATATTTACCTTCCTGGCTCCTGCGCAGGCGCTCTGATGCCTCTCGGCGCCGAAGTAGGTGGAAATACCCATTCACCGTCGGGTCTGCTCTACTGCGCAGGCGCAAGTTTCCGGCGCCTGCGCAGTAGAGCGGACCCGACGGAGATCGGGTATTTCCGTCTATTTCCGTGCAGAAAGTCGCCACAGCGCCCCCGCTGGAGCCAGAAAAGGTAAATATTGAACTGACAGTCGGCACAGTCGCTGGCTGTTCGGAGGGCTGCGGCGAGACCCCCGTGGGACAGAGGACGGCGTGGGAAGCCTCATTAGGATCCGGAGGCTTCCCCCACCCGAGGTGAGTACCCCCCAGGGGATCTTTTTAATGTTACAGAGTCTCTTTAATATCAGGGTCTAAAAGTGTGTGAAAAAAATTGCACTGCTTTCAGACCCTAAAATCCGGAAATAATCATAACGCCAGGGAGGTTAAAAGGCAATAAATATGGCAGCTTCCGTAGGTCTCACACCTCAGGTTTCTTTAACCATTTATGCCTCCAGGACGTAGTACCTACGTCCAGGAGGCCACGTGCGCGTCCGCGCGCTCCCGGCCCGCGGTTCGTTAGCCAGGCAATCAGTGAATCGGGCTATGGTGCCCGATCACTGATTCCTCTCCCCCGCTGAAAAAGCGACAGCTTCTCTCGGAAGCTTCACTTTTTCTCGCTTCATGCGTCCCTCTAAGCGTACGTTACGCCTAGAGTGATGTCATGTAAACAAACTCATTGGCAAAAAAGTAAAACTACAACTAAATTTAAAAAAAAATAAAAATGCACATACATTTACCCCAAACAAATACTATTTACATCCCACCCTCCCAAAAATACCCAAATAAAATGTTTAATATATACAAAAAAAAAAAAAACATTACAATTAAAAAAAAATGTAAATATTTACCTAAGGGTCTAAACTTTTTAAATATCAATGTAAAGATGAAATAATAATAGGAATCGACTTTTCACTGTGCATATAAATTTATTGATCCAAAGTACATAGAAAAATCCCACAATAACCCAACTCCCTCCTCCTTAAAAACGATGCCAGCTTCAAGAGGAGCGCTCCTTGCATACCTCACTCCACACCCATTCACCCATACATACACTGCCCTTGCGGGCGTGGCCATCTGCCGTCTGAGAGTGAGAATGGAAGCTCAGCGTCCTCTCGCCCGCTCATACTGACCATCTGGCCGGCCAGGGAAGACTTCCACGGAATCCACATTACAAACCAGTGTGATAGCGTATACTGCGGGACGCCGCAGATGCAAGCCCAACCAAACCGTTAAGTGGAGAAGTACGAGGAATGAAGAGGTGGTGAGTGCTGCCTATTAGCGTTGAATTGAAAGGACTCTGTTTGGTAATCATGCGCGTGCAATCACGTAGTGATAGCGCAGTACAAGCAGTATAAGTTCCGGATTGATGATAGGGAACAGATTCACATGTGGATTGAAGTGGTTCTTAACAGCATTCCATAAGAACTATGTTAGTGGTGCTGTAATAAGAGACTGGCTCTCACATGAAGGACTGTGTTTCCACTAGTCACGCTAGAATTCAAGTGAATCAAATCTTCTAGGTCCCTGGCCAAGGGCAGTGTATGTATGGGTGTATGGGTGTGGAGTGAGGTATGCAAGGAGCGCTCCTCTTGAAGCTGGCATCGTTTTTAAGGGGGAGGGAGTTGGGTTATTGGGGGATTTTTCTATGTACTTTGGATCAATAAATGTATATGCACAGTGAGAAGTTGATTCCTATTATTTGTGCACATTGTATATCGGTTTAGCTGCTCCCCCGATGGGGTATATGCCTCAATAACTACCTGTTCACCGGTATCAATTTCTCGCAAAGATGAAATAGTTCTATTTTTTTTTTTTTTTACTTTTAAACTTGTAAATAGTGATGGATGCAAAACGGAAAAAATGCACCTTATTTCCAAATTAACCACTTAAGCCCAACTGGACGAAAATTTTCGTCCAGTTAGGCTGCGCGCACTCCCGCAGGTCGCGCGCGCTCCCGCGGGCCCCCCACCCCGTGCGCGCCCGCGCTGCTGGCCGCTAGCCCACCGATCAGTGAAAGGGATTATAAATCCCTTTCGCTGATCGGACCCCCCTGGAGAAAAGCCGACAGCCTCTCTTCAGACGCTGCGGCTTTTCTGAGCTCTGGTCTCCTTTCTTCTGCCTGGGAGCGAGATCGATCGCTCCCAGGACTTTTTGATTATGGCCATCTTGTGGCCAAATAGCAAATTACACCCAAAAAAAAAAAAGGTTTTAAATAAATACATTTAAATACATTAAAAAAAACCCTGTTTACCTCCCACACCAAAAAATACCCACATACAAGTTTAAATAAAAAAAAAAAAAAAATTACAATAAAAAACAAAAAAAACAAATAGTTACCTAAGGGTCTGAACTTTTTAAATATGCATGTCAAAGGAGTATATCAATATGATTTAATAAATTATGGGCTTCTAAACAGTGATGGACGCAAAATGAAAAAATGCACCTTTATTTCCAAATAAAATATTGTCGCCATGCATTGTGATAGGGACATAATTTTAACGGTGTAATACCCGGGGCATATGGGCAAATACAATACGTGAGTTTGAATTATGGAGGCATGTATTATTTTAAAACTATAATGGCTGAAAACTGAGAAATAATGAATTTTTTCAGTTTTTTTCTTATTCTTCCTGTTAAAATGCATTTACAGTAAAGTGGCTCTTAGCAAAATGTACCACCCACAGAAAGCCTAATTGGTGGCGGAAAAAACAAGATATAGATCAATTCATTGTGATGAGTAGTGATAAAGTTATTGGCAAATGAATGGGAGGTGAAAGTTGCTCGGATGTAAAAAAATTTCAACCCTTCGGGCTTAAGTGGTTAAAAATTGTCGCCATTCATTGTGATAGGGACATAATTTAAATGGTGTAATAACCGGGACAGATGGGAAAATACAATACGTGAGTTTTAATTATGAAGGCATGTATCATTTTAAAACTATAATGGCTGAAAACTGAGAAATAATGATTTGTTTTCCTTTTTTTCTTATTCTTCCTGTTAAAATGCATTTACAGTAAAGTGGCTCTTAGCAAAATGTACCACCCAAAGAAAGCCTAATTGGTGGCGGAAAAAACAAGCTATAGATCAGTTCATTGTGATAAGTAGTGATAAAGTTATAGGCTAATGAATAGGAGGTGAACATTGCGCGGATGCATAAAGTGAAAACGACTGAAGGCTGAAGTGGTTAAAGGTGTCTGCCCACCTGCACTGCCTGAGTTGCCAAGCGAGAGATTAGGTTATCTTCTGTCCACAAAGAAAGATGCAGAGTAAGTATCCCCAGATCTCGCACTCTTTCCCCTTGTTTCTTTATGCACGAGTGTCACGATATTGTCAGAGTACACCATGACCTCTGATCCCTTGGAACCAACTCCTGCAGACTAAGTTTCACTGCTAACAGTTCCCTGTAATTGGCTAATTTTATCTTCATCTGTGCATTCCACCTGCCCTGAACCTGGTAACATAGGTGATGAGCGGCACACCCTGCATCTGTAAATGCGTTCTTCCGGTAACCATAGTCTTCCCCGGGAAAGTTGATGCACCTCCTGCCACCAACTCAGAGATTGCTGAACCAATGGTGGAGGCATTGTCCCACATTTTTAAGAACCATGTTGTAGTATTTGCAAATGATTCTGTGCCCATTCTACTGCCTGGCTTGATGAGCTCATTGGACCTAGTAGTGATAAGGTCTGTTTGAAGGAAACCCGGGGTTGCCAGAAAACTTTGTAGGGACAGATACTGGTAGTGACATATCTAGTCTCCTATCCTTACTGCAAACACTTTTGAAAGAAAGGGTGGATTGACACATGGAGTTACGCATCCTCCAAGTCCAATGTTGACATGAACAGTCCTGGCCATAAAAAAAATGTGGACAATACTTTCCATCTGAAACTTTTTTTCTAAACTACCGGTGTGTAAGGGTCCAAGGATTTTTTTTAATATCATTCAGAATTTTCTTAATGGTTTCTGAACCAGAAAAAAAAACTGGAGTAAAAGCCCATGCCACGCCCCCCCCCCCCCCCCCCCCGGGGTTCCTGAACCCACGACTGCTCAACTGGAGGGTGGCAGAGACAAACTCTAGTCTCACTGGTCAAATTCATTATAAATTTGATTGATGTGACTTCCTGCCATGATGGAAAAAAAATACAGTAGTCTCCCTCCCAGCGGAAAGTCACTTGATTTTGGTGTTGGGGTCTAGCTTTTAATAAATGTAAAAGAAGACTATGATCTGCTGCCGGAGTTATAAGTCTATCTTTTAGCTTCACCCTGTCCACCTGGTCCCTTATCGTTGGTTGAAATTATGTTTTCCCCCAAAAGGCTTTTTCACCTGATTTTTCCATTTATCTTGGATTTTTTTCCCTTTACCCGAGGATCTCTCGTATCCATTTCAAGGTAATGTTTGGACACCAAATCACCCTCCCAGGTATTTAGATTGAGTGGTAGAACATATGCTTATCAGCACAAGCAGTGAAGATGGAGGAGGGTCGGTCTTGATAAAGCCCACATTGCAGGGTGAAATGATCGTCGACTCTACTCTGCGCCTTCATCTCCTTTTTGTGCTGATAAGTATATGTTTTATCCTGTTCTGCCTTTAACCACTTGCCGACCGCCTTAAGCCGATGGGCGGCGGCAAGGGCTGGGCCCAAACGACCGCAATACGCCCATCGGCGGCAGGCGTGGTTAGGCGGAGATCGCGTCAGCAATGACGCGATCTACCGCCGGCATCTGGCCCCGCCCACTCTGCGCCGTAACCCGCCAGCCAATTAGCAGCGCCGGCGGGTTTCAAACAGCGCGATCGGGCCAATGAGAAGTGTATAATACACTTTGTTATTGTAACAAAGTGTATTATACTGGCTGCCTCCTCCGCTGATGGTCACTCGTCGTGTGACCATCAGAGAGGATGGCAGCCCAGTGAGTTCACACAGAAGCACATACTTTAGCCCACCCAGACCCCCCGATCACCCACCCCAGGCCTCAGAACCCCCCCTGACCACTAGTGTTTACACCCAAGCACCCCCCTATAAACCTATCAATCACCCCCTGCCACTATCTAGCGACACTATTCCCTAGATTAGGTCCCTAACTACCCCCTAGGGTCCCCTGATCACCCCCCTACCCTCAGATCCCCCCAAGACCCCCCCCCCTGTATACAGCTGTATAGCTGTCTTACCCACTGATCACCTGTCTATCACCCATCTATCACCTGTCTATCACCCCTTGTCACCACCACCAATCAGAGCAGACCCTAAACTATCCCTTGGGGGCACCTGATCACCCACCCAGACCCTCAGACCCCCCCTCCTGATAACCTCCCCAAGACCCCCCTCCTGATAACCTCCCCAGTGCATTGTTTACATCTATTCTCCCCTGTAATCCCTCACTGATCTCCCATCATCACCCCCTGTGTCTGCCACCCATCAGATCAGGACCCAGTCTGCCCCGTGCGGCCCCACACCCTCAGACCCCCCCCCCCCCAATCCCCTTCCCAGTGCATTGTATTTGATTGTGCTGTAATTGTATTTGATTGCGCTGACATCATATTTGATTGTGCTATAGTTGTATTTGATTGTCCCGTGATCGGCTTTGATTGTCCCGTGATTGCCCTGTGATTGGCTTTGATTGCCCTGTGATTGGCTGTGATTGGCCTGTGATTGTCCCGTGACCGGCTTTGATTGTCCCGTGATTGCCCTTTAATTGACTTTGATTGGCCAGTGATTGGCTTTGATTGGCCTGTGATTGGCTTTAATTGTCCCGTGATCGGCTTTGATTGTCCCGTGATCGGCTTTGATTGTGCTGTGATCGGCTTTGATTGCCCTGTGATTGGCTTTGATTGGCCTGTGATTGGCTTTGATTGCCCTGTGATTGGCCTGTGATTGGCCCGTGATTGGCCCGTGATTGGGTGCCCTGTGATTGGCCTGCGATTGTCCCGTGATTGGGTGCCCTGTGATTGGCCTGCGATTGCCTTTGATTGTCCTGTGATTGTTTCTGATTGCCTCTGATTCCCCACTTGTCACCACCCCCCTGTCACTATCCTAGTGATCTGAAAACAGTGATCAGTGAAAACTGTCACTTTTTAGTATCACTAGTGTTAGCAGTTAAAGAGACTCCGTAACAAAAATTGCATCCTGTTTTTTATCATCCTACAAGTTCCAAAAGCTATTCTAATGTGGTCTGGCTTACTGCAGCACTTTGTATTATCACAGTCTCTGTAATAAATCAATGTATCTTTCCCTTGTCAGACTTGTCAGCCTGTGTCTGGAAGGCTGCCAAGTTCTTCAGTGTTGTGGTTCTGCTATGCACTCCCCCCTCAGGGGGGAAAGAAACACACAAATGATCTCTTGAGATTCAAAAGGAAGGCTGTATACAGCCTGCTTGTGTATGGATGTATTTTCTATGTGTGGACATGCTGTACATCAACCTACTTCCTGTTTTGGTGGCCATTTTGTTTGTTTACAAACAAACTTTTTAAAACTGTTTTAACCACTTCTAATGCGGCGGGGAGCGGCGAAATTGTGACAGATGGTAATAGGAGATGTCCCCTAACGCACTGGTATGTTTACTTTTGTGCGATTTTAACAATACAGATTCTCTTTAAGCCAGTTAGCTAGGCCCCTTTGTAAGTGTCAGTTAGTGCTCAGCCCACTGCACCACAGTCACTAATTAGCGTCATCACAGTCGCTAATCAACATTGGTACTATATAGTATCTGTAAGTGATCATTACTGATCGCAGTCAGATCTATTAGGGTCACTAGGATCCACAAAAAAAACGCAGTGTTTGCCCAATCAGGCCTGATTGTTCGCCTGCACTTGCGTTCAGCCCGCCCCACCGCAGTGTAAAAATTGTTTTTTTCTGATCACTGCAAAGAACACTGTACAATGGCTGTGGCACTGTAAACATCAGTTTTGATTTTTTTTTTAATCAAAACTCAGTGACCACAGCTTTCTACCTCTCAAATACTCCCTTTTGCTAGGTAGGTGCTCTTTTTTTCTGGATAGTCTCAGAGGAATACCCCCTAAATTTAGCAGTCCACCATGGCAAGAAAGGGGTATTCCGATGATGAGGTTCTCAGGTACATGGCCCAGTCGGATGAGGACGATTGGGACGCCTCATTCGACGAATCTTCCGGGTCAGAGGTTGAACCTGAATTGAACAGTCGCTCACTGACCGATAGTGATGACGAGGTTGAGGTCCAGGCAAGAGCCAGGCGTACCACACCCCATGCTGTTGGACCGCAGGTGGCGCAGGATCGGCCTCAAGGGCAGTAGAGTGGTGTTCGTGCTGGTCTGAGATTTCATGGTGGGGCAGGCACCAGCAGCACAACATCTCCTGGACCTAGAACAAGTACTTCCGTAGACCCTGGTGAAGTGGCGAGCACCAGCATGGAAGTTGAAACTGGTTCGGTGGCACATGCAGTAAGATCCCAGTCGCAGCTGTTATAATTTAAGTAGGCCTCAGTTACTTGGCCTGAGTTTTATGTAAAAGGCTTGTCCGCAGTGTATGCCTTTAAAATAGACAGAGGCATCTCAGGGTCTGCGTGTAGCAGAAGATACACGCAGATACTGAGAACATGTTCCTAAGAGAAGGCCATCGGTTTACTCTGACCTCCACTTACAGGACAGGAACAGTAAACATTGGCCATATTTACTAAACATTCACATTCCCGCATCTGGGTCAAGTGCCTCATCGATTATTAATCGAGTAGGTGTGTATGATGACACCACAAGTGAGTCCACCAATAGACTTATTTAGGGGGTGGCGAAGATGATGTCATATTTAACTCTTTCCTAGCCGGTATTAAATCTGGAGCGAGCAATGGAGAACTCACTTCTGCTTCTTCCTTCTGCACTAGCTCGCAAGGCCGACTGGGACCTAAGCATGTTCGTCCTTTCTGTAATCTGATATAATGTATGTTGTACATATGTAGTTTAGTGTAACGTAGTTAGAAGAAAGGTACCTGATTGACTTCAAGAGGGAGTCTAATCATGAGCTTATAACGCAACATGAAGATTGGCATGGCTAGGATATGATGAATGTATCTATCTGTATTCCTGTGACTTGAATAAATGACGGAAACATTGAAAGAAGCCTGAGCAAGTCTATATCCTGTTTGCTGTGTGGAGAGTCAAGTGATCTCACAGTCTGTGAGACGATGGTGTCGAAGCAAGGTGATAAGAACAGTTTATAACAGTGGTGCCTGAAATCCTTCCCTGCCTAGCTATACAGGCAGACGGGGCCGGGGCCGATGGAAAATGGTTTCAAGATATTCCACAGCAAAACAAGCGGAATAGACGGACACGGACTGTAAAGCTTATCAAGCTGAGACTGATAAGCTGGTGTGAGTAGTGTGTGGGAGCCGAGCACACACGGGCTACAATTCGAGAGAACCAGCGGCGACACTCGTGGATGTTAAACTTAGACTGAAAGTGCACATCAGTCCTAGCCTAAACCGGATCACAGGTGACTGGAAGGCTCCGAGGCCGGCTGGCAGCTGCCGCTGGAGATTGATCCGCTGAGCAGTGTGGGTACACAGAGCTGACGCTCAGTAGTTCCAGGGATCCACTCAGTGTCGTGGAAAGTTGCCAAAAGCTGGTCGAATTCGCAGGCTTACGAAGTCTTCTGCTCAGGCAAGTATGTTTTACGTTGTTGTGTTGCATTATCTTTATTGTAGGAGAGGAGGATAATGTGTTAATGTGTATATTCGGTGTTAAGTGCAGCATGGTGGCTGCGGGCTTCTCATCTCTCCCATGCATGGTGGGAGGGGGGAGTCTGGTTTATGTGCTTGGTTTTTTTTTTCTTCTCCCTCTTCAGATTCAAGCTTCCTGTGTTGTATATTTACGGAGTGGTATCTCTGCATTTGTCTCAGGCATGTTTGTGCTGGCAAGAAGGTTTTTTTCTCTTCTCTTCTCTTCCCGTCTCTACAGAGGCTGGGAAAAAGGGGGGGGGGGGGTCCCCCGCAGCAGGAGATAAGCCAGCGGTGCTTCAGTCTGTTGGGGCTGGATGGGGGGGAGAGAGGGGAGAGAGGAGGAAAGCGAGTGTCTTTCTGTTTGTGAGATGTTCTGCACGTTTCTCGCATTTCCAGTCGGGCGGTTCTTAGTTATGTCTGTGATAGAGGTGAGAAAGATTCCTACGTCTCTGGGGATCCGTATGTCTGATTGCAGTTCGGATTACAGCTGAGACGTGAAGGAATGCTGAGGCTGATTTTTGTGCACTGTGGATGGAGGCTGTGTGTGACTAGGCATAAAAAAAAACATGTATGTTATATTTGATTTTGTTCTCTCCTAGGTCTATAGGAACGAGAGGCTGCTATGGGAGCAGCCATCTCAGCTGGCAATCCAGGACTCAAAATGGCGGCAGTGGAGAGAGCCCGCCCCCGTGAGTCATGGCCCCCACACGTCATGGCAGGGGGGAGGAGGGGCTGGGGGATCCACGTCACGTCAGGCTGTGCTCGCGGCTCCGGGCAGAGCAGCTGGAAGGGAGGGGGGGAGAGATACAGAGACATGCTACTGTGTGTCTCGGGTTTCAACGTATTTCCCCAGAGTTTTTTCCCAGAGTCCATGGACAGGAATGCCAGAATAGGAAGTGTTTCCCAGCTCGGTGCAGGGACACACGGAGCAGTACAGATCGGAAATGGGTCTGTACTGTGTTGCTTATGGGGATTATTCCTGTAAGTGAGGCACCTTAATGGGTGGTGCAGCATGAGTTCCCAATAGAAGGAAAGGGGGACAGCGCATCAAAGGGGGTGCCGGAGTTGGAAAAAAGGGAGTTGACCAATTCGGGTTTCCGTCGCCGCTTCTGCAGAGCGGTAACGTTTTTTCCGGTGTTGTCGTGAATAGGGCCAGAGCTGGACTGAGAGGTCTATGCTGGGCTGGAGCTGTTTTGTGTGCGTTTTTTTTCGTCCACTGATTGGTCAAATATGTTTTTTCCAGCTCCTATCAATTGTAGCACAAAGAACAAGGACTGACAACAGTTCATGGGGCAATATTACAGATGATAGCATTGCCGTTTACAGAGTGACAGTGTATCAGTACGCTGTTTGCCATGTTACTACCTTCCATGTGGGCATTCAGGGATCTGCATACAGGCATGTGACGCTGGTATGCTTAGCCCTGCACCCTGTGTAGTTTAAGTGCAAAGTGCTCCTTCCTACAGGGAGGCAGCCAGTTTTTTTTGGTAGTTTAGGTGGTGGCACGGCAAACATTGGTCAGAGGGTACAACACACAGAACTTCTAGCAGAGCTGGTATCGCGATGAAGTTCTAGATAAGTAAATGCGATAATGAGTAAGAGCATTGCAGGCTCACCCGCAAAGCAGCATCAGGTGTGGCATCCGTAATCTGTGCATGCGACGGCCGCGCATGGACAGATAAGGGGGGATGTGGAGTGAGCTGCAATGGGGTGAGAGCTTCCAAAGGTGAAGCGAGCTTCCAGAGGTGAAGTCCGCGGGAGCATATTTTAAACAGGTAAGTACTGAAGATAGTACTGAGGTAGGGGGGTGAAGTTTAACTCCAATCTACCAATAAGAGTAAACAGAGTTCATGAGAACCATAAAGCAACGAGATCAATTACGGTATATATTGATCAATTTAAAGTGTAAAGAGTACAAGCCGCAGGGCGAATCCCAAATCATTAATAAGAATTGATTTGTTTGTATTTCGATTTCAGGTGTTTGGCAATATGGATTTGAGACAGGATGCTGTGCTGGCAGCAAAGCTGGAGATGTCAGTCGGATAAGCGAAAGGTTCCAGATGCCAATCTAAGCTTGGAGGAACACGAGATTCCTGAAATCGGAAAGAGACTAAAACACGAGATTCCTGAAATCGGAAAGAGACTAAAACACGAGATTCCTGAAATTGGAAAGAGACTAAACCACGAGATTCCTGAAATCGGAAAGAGACTAACGAAACTGTCGGAGCAAAGCATAATGCAAAGTGCTAATGTTTTTCTTTCCCAGGGTGGTGCTTTTATAATGAAGTGTACCATGCTGATGGTGATCCTAGGTTGCCATTCCGTCCTAGGAGAACGAAGAGAGGACATTCTCATGTATAATAAGGGGTTAATGAGAATGCAAGGCCCAAGCATATTAATGTTGGGTAACAAAGGTACTGATCCTTTCACACCTCCCTCCGCTTGGCACAGATGGACCATGCAGGGACGGAGGAAAGGAGCACTTGTGCAGAGAAAGCAAATTTCATGGCACAATGTGGGTGAAAGGTCTGAAGGGTCAAGTGTGCGGGCAGTGAGAATTTAATGGCAGTGTAAATCTGCTATTGAATGCCACACTCCCAGAATCAATGCACCGATCCAAAGGTTTGTTAAAAGGTACATTGCAGTTCAATGGGTACATGCAAAAGGGGGAGTGTGTGATTCAGGGGTATCTTGTCTTGGTTATGCAGAGTGAGATGGGTCCAGATTGGAGAGGAACGAGCAGGAGGCGTCAATTCTCTTACCAGAGAGACGCAGGGGACCACATCACACTCTGGAGCTACCAACAGAGAGTGCCTCTGAAACAACTATACACACGTAAAGGCTGGAAAGCCAAGGGTGGGAGGTTCTCGAAACAAGAAGTAAAAATCGAGATCAAGCCACATTTCCAGGTGACAAAGAGGGTGGGGAGAGCGGTCCCGGGGGAGGGAAAGCCCACACAGGGAACCCCATTCACACCACACGGGTCACAACAGGGGACGATATTACACAGTCCATATGCAACAGCTTATCCTCATGAGAGTTGGGTAAGTGAAGAGGTACTCTTAATCGAAAGATTGCAGAGAGTACAGTCTTCCCGACCTCAGGTACATATTGTGCCTCAGGACGTAAGGGGGGAAGAGGTCCAATCAGGACAGCTGGGGACATATTTTGTCAGCGAAAGATTGGACAAGGGGAGGTATATTAATTTTTCTGGAGAAGGATCTTTTGCATGGCAGCTTCGAGATGTTTGGGTGAACAAATGGAAACGGTGCAACATTCCTTTAGGCACCGCCACTTCCTTAGTTCCCACCTCAACCCATGTCTTACACCAGGACCTGAGAGGTCAACCTTTTTTGGTGCTAGACAGGGAGGTGAAACAAGTAGAGTTGTCCTCATGTGGGCAATTCTTGCAGAAGTACCTGCGTTGGCCGGGGCAAGTCAAATTTAGTGAAGATGCCTGCAGGCTCAATAACGCAGAGTGCGAGGCTACCATTCAAAAGATCCACCCTGAAGCCCAACCGATAGTTCCGGTGGCGGAAGGAAAGGTTTGGTTTTTTAACATAAGGTCTAATGATACATTCAAGGTATATTCTCATAATTGTTCCGATAAGGGGGAGTTTCCAAGGGGAACATATTGTGTGAGTGGAGATCCCATATGGATCCTGTCATCCAGGTTTGATGACGTTGTTTCTCAAATTGTTAAGAGAACTCTAAAGGTCAAAGTTTCACGGGTAGTTCCCGTCCTGAAAGAGAACACGACATGGGACAAAGGGGAACAGGGTTTGATCCAAGACGGCCACATTTTGTTACAAAGGTTAAACAAACAGTACACTAAGTTAGGGGTAAGATTTCACCATGATACAGGTGATCTTAACGAGGTAGAACACAAAAATGAGCAGGTGAGTTCCAGTCTGCCCTGGTGGACAAAGGTTCCGGTGATGTTCCAGGGACACTCGGACGGGGCATCTGCAGTTCCAAAGTTCTTTCTACACCCACTGGTCGTCTGGATGGGGATGACAACTTTAGGCATCGTTATCCAGGTGAGGTTGCGGGTTAAAATTACGTAAAATAAATTAACCTGGTCCAGAGATTGGTGCCTCATAAACAATCTCCGGAACCAATAGTTTAAATTATGGGATATACAGGGTTACGGGTATAGATTTAGTAGTACCTAGGAGCTGATTGTATAAAGGCGCTCTTTTAGAAGGCACCTGGCACTGCTCCGTTTTGTAACAACCAAACGAGTTTCACTTTTCTGTGGTCATGCAAGTTTGTGAGTGATACGCAAGTGACGCAAATGCTGAGCATGTGGTATAGAGGGACTTAGAAGTAGGGCATCCCCAGAGAGCCTGGTTACAGGAAGACCAAGAGGTCTTGCTCTCTCTCTTCCAGGGGTAACCGCCTAGAGCAGAGAAGTTGTGTGAGCACGAACATCGAAAAGTGAAACATAAACGAAAGAAACCAGGTACTGGGAGGTTCAGACGCTGGGATCTGCGGGTCAAGCCGTTTTAGGGGGGATTGTTATAATTTAAGTAGGCCTCAGTTACTTGGCCTGAGTTTTATGTAAAAGGCTTGTCCGCAGTGTATGCCTTTAAAATAGACAGAGGCATCTCAGGGTCTGCGTGTAGCAGAAGATACACGCAGATACTGAGAACATGTTCCTAAGAGAAGGCCATCGGTTTACTCTGACCTCCACTTACAGGACAGGAACAGTAAACATTGGCCATATTTACTAAACATTCACATTCCCGCATCTGGGTCAAGTGCCTCATCGATTATTAATCGAGTAGGTGTGTATGATGACACCACAAGTGAGTCCACCAATAGACTTATTTAGGGGGTGGCGAAGATGATGTCATATTTAACTCTTTCTAGCCGGTATTAAATCTGGAGCGAGCAATGGAGAACTCACTTCTGCTTCTTCCTTCTGCACTAGCTCGCAAGGCCGACTGGGACCTAAGCATGTTCGTCCTTTCTGTAATCTGATATAATGTATGTTGTACATATGTAGTTTAGTGTAACGTAGTTAGGAAGAAGGTACCTGATTGACTTCAAGAGGGAGTCTAATCATGAGCTTATAACGCAACATGAAGATTGGCATGTATAGCTGTCTTACCCACTGATCACCTGTCTATCACCCATCTATCACCTGTCTATCACCCCTTGTCACCACCACCAATCAGAGCAGACCCTAAACTATCCCTTGGGGGCACCTGATCACCCACCCAGACCCTCAGACCCCCCCTCCTGATAACCTCCCCAAGACCCCCCCTCCTGATAACCTCCCCAGTGCATTGTTTACATCTATTCTCCCCTGTAATCCCTCACTGATCTCCCATCATCACCCCCTGTGTCTGCCACCCATCAGATCAGGACCCAGTCTGCCCCGTGCGGCCCCACACCCTCAGACCCCCCCCCCCCCCCCCCCCCCCAATCCCCTTCCCAGTGCATTGTATTTGATTGTGCTGTAATTGTATTTAATTGTGCTGACATCATATTTGATTGTGCTATAGTTGTATTTGATTGTCCCGTGATCGGCTTTGATTGTCCCGTGATTGCCCTGTGATTGGCTTTGATTGCCCTGTGATTGGCTTTGATTGGCCTGTGATTGTCCCGTGATCGGCTTTGATTGTCCCGTGATTGCCCTTTAATTGACTTTGATTGGCCTGTGATTGGCTTTGATTGGCCTGTGATTGGCTTTAATTGTCCCGTGATCGGCTTTGATTGTCCCGTGATCGGCTTTGATTGTGCTGTGATCGGCTTTGATTGCCCTGTGATTGGCTTTGATTGGCCTGTGATTGGCTTTGATTGCCCTGTGATTGGCCTGTGATTGGCCCGTGATTGGGTGCCCTGTGATTGGCCTGCGATTGTCCCGTGATTGGGTGCCCTGTGATTGGCCTGCGATTGCCTTTGATTGTCCTGTGATTGTTTCTGATTGCCTCTGATTCCCCACTTGCCACCACCCCCCTGTCACTATCCTAGTGATCTGAAAACAGTGATCAGTGAAAACTGTCACTTTTTTAGTATCACTAGTGTTAGCAGTTAAAGAGACTCCGTAACAAAAATTGCATCCTGTTTTTTATCATCCTACAAGTTCCAAAAGCTATTCTAATGTGGTCTGGCTTACTGCAGCACTTTGTATTATCACAGTCTCTGTAATAAATCAATGTATCTTTCCCTTGTCAGACTTGTCAGCCTGTGTCTGGAAGGCTGCCAAGTTCTTCAGTGTTGTGGTTCTGCTATGCACTCCCCCCTCAGGGGGGAAAGAAACACACAAATGATCTCTTGAGATTCAAAAGGAAGGCTGTATACAGCCTGCTTGTGTATGGATGTATTTTCTATGTGTGGACATGCTGTACATCAACCTACTTCCTGTTTTGGTGGCCATTTTGTTTGTTTACAAACAAACTTTTTAAAACTGTTTTAACCACTTCTAATGCGGCGGGGAGCGGCGAAATTGTGACAGATGGTAATAGGAGATGTCCCCTAACGCACTGGTATGTTTACTTTTGTGCGATTTTAACAATACAGATTCTCTTTAAGCCAGTTAGCTAGGCCCCTTTGTAAGTGTCAGTTAGTGCTCAGCCCACTGCACCACAGTCACTAATTAGCGTCATCACAGTCGCTAATCAACATTGGTACTATATAGTATCTGTAAGTGATCATTACTGATCGCAGTCAGATCTATTAGGGTCACTAGGATCCACAAAAAAAACGCAGTGTTTGCCCAATCAGGCCTGATCGTTCGCCTGCACTTGCGTTCAGCCCGCCCCACCGCAGTGTAAAAATTGTTTTTTTCTGATCACTGCAAAGAACACTGTACAATGGCTGTGGCACTGTAAACATCAGTTTTGATTTTTTTTTTAATCAAAACTCAGTGACCACAGCTTTCTACCTCTCAAATACTCCCTTTTGCTAGGTAGGTGCTCTTTTTTTCTGGATAGTCTCAGAGGAATACCCCCTAAATTTAGCAGTCCACCATGGCAAGAAAGGGGTATTCCGATGATGAGGTTCTCAGGTACATGGCCCAGTCGGATGAGGACGATTGGGACGCCTCATTCGACGAATCTTCCGGGTCAGAGGTTGAACCTGAATTGAACAGTCGCTCACTGACCGATAGTGATGACGAGGTTGAGGTCCCGGCAAGAGCCAGGCGTACCACACCCCATGCTGTTGGACCGCAGGTGGCGCAGGATCGGCCTCAAGGGCAGTAGAGTGGTGTTCGTGCTGGTCTGAGATTTCATGGTGGGGCAGGCACCAGCAGCACAACATCTCCTGGACCTAGAACAAGTACTTCCGTAGACCCTGGTGAAGTGGCGAGCACCAGCATGGAAGTTGAAACTGGTTCGGTGGCACATGCAGTAAGATCCCAGTCGCAGCCACCAAGAAGACGGGCCCGTACTACCCCTAGTTTACCAGAGGTGCTGGCAAACCCAAATTGGCAATCCCCTGATTCCGCCGCACCCGTACTTCCCCCTTTCACCGTCTGGAGTCCAGGTGGAGACAGATAATCTAGGATCGGCCCTAGACTTTTCTATCTGTTCTTCACCCAGGATCTCTTAGATTTAATTGTGGCAGAGACCAACCGTAAGGCCACACAATATATGCCCAGCCTTTTCGGTGGAAACCAGTCCAAGTTTCCGAAATTAAAATTTCTTTGGGCCTTCTCCTTCACATGAGACTAGTAAAGCAGAATGTGTTGCGGTCTTATTGGTCTACGGACCCAGCATATCATGTTCCCCTGTACTCTGCTGCCATGTCCAGGACACGATTTGAGAACATCCTGCTCTTCCTGCACTTCAGTAACAACGAAACCTGTCATCGAAGTGACCACCCTGCTTTTGACCGGCTCCACAAAATTCGACCCCTTATAGACCACCTGTCACCCAGATTTGCAGATACTTATACCCCTGACCAGGACATCTGCGTAGACGAGTCCCTCATACGTTTTACCGGGCGCCTTGGCATCAAACAGTACATCCCAAGCAGGCGCGCCCGGTATGGAGTGAAACTGTATAAGCTCTGTGAAAGGGCCACAGGCTATACATCTTATTTTAGGGTCTATGAGGGAAAAGACTCAAAATTGGAGCCGGTTGGATGCCGACTACCTGGGGAGCAGTGGAAAGGTTGTGTGGGACTTGGTGTCACCCTTGTTCCAGAAGGGGTACCATCTTTTTGTGGACAATTATTACACAAGAGTGGCCCTATTCCAGCACTTAAAAATAGAAAAAATCCGATGCTGTGGCACTGTGTGGCCTAGTCGCCGGGGCTTCCCCCAATGGCTCATTACCACCAGACTTGAACGGGGGCAGAGGGCCGCCTTGTGTGCCGACGACCTGCTCGCGGTGAAATGGAAGGACAAGAGGGAGGTTTACTTCCTGTCCACCATTCACGACCGTTGAAATTCAACGGCGAACTGCGGTCATTGAAAAACCCCTTCTCGTCCACGAGTGTAATACTAACATGGGAGGGGTGGACTTCAATGACCAGAGGTTAGCGCCCTATTTAGTTGCTCGAAAAACAAGACGCTGGTATAAAAAAGTGTATTTTTACCTCATTCAATTGGCAATTTACAACAGCTTTGTTCTCTACAGTAAGGCTGGGAGAACTGGATCGTTTATTCAATTTCATAAACAGATAGTGATGGAACTCCTGTATCCAGGAGGTGCCGTGGCCCAACCCCAAGATGCAACTAGCCGGCTGCATGGAAGGCATTACACCTATCCAATTCCGAGTACCCCAGGTCACCGAATCCGAAGAAAACGTTGTCGTGTCTGCAGCAGGGCTGGAATAAGGCGTGACACCACTGTTTATTGTCCCACCTGTCCTGACCAGCCTGGCCTATGCCTAGGGGAGTGTTTTGAGAGGTACCACGAGCAGGTACACTATTAGAGAGTAGGGAACTCCAGACACAGCGGTAGGCACACAAGGGTCTCTCAGTGCTATTTCACACTGCTGCGATGCGTTAGGGCAAAATGCCTAGCGAAAGTCACACTTTGCGGTCCCCCCCTACGCCGGAAGTGCTTGACTTAACGCTAGTGCATACCTACGTTACTGCGTGGCTTCTGTGGCAATATCGATCGGCCCGGAAGTCATGTTAGTCTATGGCGACGCAGTTCATTACTAGGCCGAATGCTACTCTTGTGGTATTGCCTGAAGGTCTGTTTTGGACGATACGGTGCGGCGGGCTCGACCCACCTGATATGTCAATATGCAGTGTGAAACCAAACATCGGGTTTCCAGAGACCCTAATACACAGGGCTGCCAGAAACCTCTCCTTTCACTTGGGATAAATTGCGTAATGTACTTCGCCACAACTCTGTGCGATTTGCACTTCGCACATTGTCCCATGGGGAAGGAGAGGTTTGTCCTTGGGAGGTAAGTTAATAAAAAAAACAAAAAAACTAGGTAAGCAAAATAGTTAATGTTTGGTTCGCAATGTTAAGGTTTTGATTAAAAAAAAGTTCAAAGTTTATTAATGTTAATGAAGTAATTGCTTTGCTGCTTGCTTGGTGTTTTTTTCTCTATTTCCATCCATTAACCTTCCAGGTGGACCGAGCGAACGACTAACCAGCTGCAGCACTGATGGTACATCCTGACAGAACATTGCGCGTCTGTCAGCTTACACAAAATTGGTGCATGCAGCGCTGCAGGACGAGATTTCTCCTCCGCAGTCAAAAAGATACGTTTGCCCAGGCATATGGGCCGAGGAGCGGTGTTGGGGTACATACGCTTTGGCAAGCACTTTGTATCAAAAAAGAACTCTGGCAATGATTTGTTCATCCACATCGATCAGTGTGAATGGATAAATCAGGCTTGCCAGGGCATACGAGCTGGTGGGTTTGGATTTTTGGGGCGGCAGCTCCTATGTCCTGGCAGATGCCTTCCCCTCCTTTTTGTATGGTTTTGTCTTTTTTCTTCTCTCTTTTTTTCTATCCAGACCGACCAATCAGCTGCAGCACTGATGGTGCATCCTGACAGAAGCATTGTGCTTCTGTCAGGTTACACAAAATCGGTGCATGCAGCGCTGCAGGACGAGAGTTCTCCTCCGCAGTCAAAAAAATACATTTTCCGAGGCTCATGGGCCGAGGAGCGGCGTTGGGGTTTCATATGCTTTGGCAAGCACTTTGTATCAAAAAAGAACTCTGGCAATGATTTGTTCATCCACATCGATCGGTGTGAATGGATAAATCGGATTTGCCAGGGCATACAAGCTGGTGGGTTTGGATTTTTGGGGCGACAGCTCCTATGTCCTGGCAGACGCCTTGCCCTCTTTTTTTTTTTTCAAATTTTTTTGGAAGATATTTTTTCATCCACATTGATTGATTGATTTCCAATGAAGTCCAATGAGTACCTTTAGGATTTCAAGGGTCATTTTGAGAAATTTTGTTTCAAGACTACTACTCATGGTTTAGGGCCCCTAAAATGCCAGGACAGTATAGGAACCCCACAAATGACCCCATTTTAGAAAGAAGACACCCCAAGGGTTTACCGTTAGTAGTACGGTGAGTTCATAGAAGATTTTATTTTTTGTCACAAGTTAGCTGAAATTGATTTTGGTTTTTTCACAAAGTGTCATTTTCCGCTAACTTGTGACAAAAAATAAAATCTTCTATGAACTCCCCATACTACTAACGGAATACCTTGGGGTGTCTTCTTTCTACAATGGGCAGTATAGGAACCCCACAAATGACCCAGGGCAGTATAGGAACCCCACAAATGACCCAATTTTAGAAAGAAGACACCCAAAGGTATTCCGTTAGGAGTACGGGGAGTTCATAGAAGATTTTATTTTTTGTCACAAGTTAGCGGAAAATGACACTTTGTGAAAAAAGCCAATAAAAATCAATTTCCGCTAACTTGTGACAAAAAATAAAATCTTCTATGAACTCACCGTACTCCTAACGGAATACCTTTGGGTGTCTTCTTTCTACAATGGGGTCATTTGTGGGGTTTCTATTCTGTCCTGGCATTTTAGGGGCCCTAAACCGTGAGGAGTAGTCTTGAAAACAAATGTCTCAAAATGACCCTTGAAATCCTAAAGGTACTCATTGGACTTTGGGCCCCTTAGCGCAGTTAGGGTGCAAAAAAGTGCCACACGTGGTATCGCCGTACTCAGGAGAAGTAGTATAATGTGTTTTGGGGTGTATTTTTACACATACCCATTCTGGGTGGGAGAAATCTCTCTGTAAATGGACAATTGTGTGTAAAAAAAATCAAAAGATTGTCATTTACAGAGGTATTTCTCCCACCCAGCATGGGTAGGTGTAAAAATACACCCCAAAACACATTAAACTACTCCTGAGTGCGGCTATACCCCATGTGTGGCACTTTTTTGCACCCTAACTGCGCTAAGGGGCCCAAAGTCCAATGAGTACCTTTAGAATTTCAAGGGTCATTTTGAGACATTTGTTTTCAAGACTACTCCTCACGGTTTAGGGCCCCTAAAATGCCAGGGCAGTATAGGAACCCCACAAATGACCCAATTTTAGAAAGAAGACACCCAAAGGTATTCCGTTAGGAGTACGGGGAGTTCATAGACGATTTTATTTTTTGTCACAAGTTAGCGGAAAATGACACTTTGTGAAAAAAAGCCAATAAAAATCAATTTCCGCTAACTTGTGACAAAAAATAAAATCTTCTATGAACTCACCGTACTCCTAACGGAATACCTTTGGGTGTCTTCTTTCTACAATGGGGTCATTTGTGGGGTTTCTATTCTGTCCTGGCATTTTAGGGGCCCTAAACCGTGAGGAGTAGTCTTGAAAACAAATGTCTCAAAATGACCCTTGAAATCCTAAAGGTACTCATTGGACTTTGGGCCCCTTAGCGCAGTTAGGGTGCAAAAAAGTGCCACACGTGGTATCGCCGTACTCAGGAGAAGTAGTATAATGTGTTTTGGGGTGTATTTTTACACATACCCATTCTGGGTGGGAGAAATCTCTCTGTAAATGGACAATTGTGTGTAAAAAAAATCAAAAGATTGTCATTTACAGAGGTATTTCTCCCACCCAGCATGGGTAGGTGTAAAAATATACCCCAAAACACATTACACTACTTCTCCTGAGTACGGCAATACCACATGTGTGACCCCTTTTTGCAGCCTAGGTGCGCTAAGGGGCCCAACGTCCAATGAGCACCTTTAGGCTTTACAGGGGTGCTTACAATTTAGCACCCCCCAAAATGCCAGGACAGTAAATACACCCCGCAAATGACCTCATTTTGGAAAGTAGACCCTTCAAGGTATTCAGAGAGGGCTATGGTGAGTCCGTGGCAGATTTCATTTTTTTTTTGTCACAAGTTAGCAGAAATTGATTTTTTTTTTTTTTTTTTTGGTCACAAAGTGTCATTTTCCGCTAACTATGAACTCACCATGGCTCTTTGTGAATACTTTGGGATGTCTTCTTTCCAAAATGGGGTCATTTGGGGGGTATTTATACTATCCTGGAATTTTAGCACCTCATGAAACTTGACAGGTGGTCAGAAAAGTCAGAGATGCTTTAAAATGGGAAAATTCACTTTTTGCACCATAGTTTGTAAACGCTATAACTTTTACCCAATCCAATAAATATACACTGAATGTTTTTTTTTTTTTTTTTTATCAAAGACATGTAGCAGAATAACTATCGCGCTCAAATGTATAGGAATTTTTACTTTATTTGAAAAATGTCAGCACAGAAAGTTAAAATAGTCATTTTTTTGACAAAATTCATGTCTTTTTTGATGAATATAATAAAAACTAAAAATCGCAGCAGCAATCAAATAGCACCAAAAGAAAGCTTTATTAGTGAGAAGAAAAGGAAGTAAAATTCATTTAGGTGGTAGGTTGTATGACCGAGCAATAAACCGTGAAAGCTGCAGTGGTCTGAATGGAAAAAAGTGCCTGGTCCTTAAGGGGTAGAAAGACTGTGGTCCTCAAGTGGTTAAATTGCTTTTGGATTAAAGCTTTGAAAGTTTTTATATGGAATACGGAGTTGTTGCTCCTGGATTCTGTTCCTACTTGTGAATGAACATTAATCTATATTTCATCCAGATGTTGCACCTCTGTTGAGTATGGATCAAGTGTATCAGGCATAAGGTGTGAACTGACTTGCTTAACCACTTGAGGACCGCCCCCAGCCGATGGGCGGCGGCAAAGACCGGGCCCAAACGACCGCAATACGCCCATTGGCAGGGGCGGCATCAGCGGTGGCTGTGCGGCGATCGCGTCATCAATGACGCGATCGCCGCCGGCAATAGGCTCCGCCCACCCTGCTCGGAAACCCGCCGGCCAATTAGCAGCGCCGGCGGGTTTCAAATGCGGCGATCTGCCTATGGGAAAGCGCATAATACACTTTGTTATTGTAACAAAGTGTATTATACTGGCTGCCTCCTCCGCTGATGGTCACTCGTCGTGCGACCATCACGGAGGACAGGCAGCCCACAGATAAGTAAAAAAAAAACACACTTTGCCCCACACAGACCCCCCGATCGCCCACCCCAGCCCTCAGAACCCCCCCGACTACCCCAGCACACCAGTATCTGCCCCCCACCACCCACCTAAAAACCCATCAATCACTCCCTGTCACTATCTAGGGACGCTATCCCCTAGGTTAGGTCCCTAACTGCCCCCTAGGGTCCCCTGATCACCCCCCTACCCTCAGATCCCCCCCAGACCCCCCTCCCAGACCACCCCCTGTATACTGTATATAGCTGCCTTACCCACTGATCACCTGTCTATCACCCATCTATCACCTGTCTATCACCCCTTGTCACCACCACCCATCAGCGCAGACCCTAAACTGTCCCTTGGGGGCACCTGATCACCCACCCAGACCCTCAGATTGCCCTCAGACCCCCCCTCCTGCTAACCTCTCCAGTGCATTGTTTACATCTATTCTCCCCTGTAATCCCTCACTGATCTCCTATCGTCACCCCCTGTGTCTGCTACCCACCAGATCAACAACAACAACAACAACAAATAACATTTTTAAAGCGCTTTTCTCCCGTGGGACTCAAAGCGCATAAGCATGGCTCCGACCATCGTGGTACAGAGGAAGAATTTTATAAATCTGGAAATGCCAGGCTAAACAGGTGGCTTTTCAGTCTGGATTTGAATAGCTCCAGGGATGGTGCTGTCTTTACTGGGTGTGGTAGGGAGTTCCAAAGAGTAGGGGCAGCATGACAGAAGGCTCTGTCTCCAGATTTTTTGAGGTGCACTCTGGGAGTGACCAAGTTTATAGAACTTGCTGATCTGAGGTTGTGAGAGGTGTGGTGCAGCTTCAGCAAGTCCTTCATGTATCCAGGGCCCAGATTGTGCAGGGATTTGAATGTCAGCAGTCCAATCTTGAAGAGTATTCTCCATTCTACTGGTAGCCAGTGCAGTGAGCGAAGGATCGGTGTAATGTGACAGTGGCGAGGCTGGTTTGTTAGCAATCTGGCAGCAGCATTCTGCACTAATTGCAGGTGACGCAGGTCCTTTTTGGGGAGGCCAGCATAAAGGGCATTGCAGTAGTCCAGCCGTGATGTGATGAAGGCGTGGACTAGGGTTTGAAGATCCTCTGTGGGAATCAGATGTTTAATCTTTGCAATGTTCTTCAGATGAAAGAAGGAAGATTTAACTACAGATGAAATTTGGTTTTTGAAACTTAATTCCCCATCGATTAGTACGCCAAGGCTGCGCACAAGGTTGGAGCTGTTTATGTCTGAATTCCCAATCCTGATTGGTGTTGCTTTAGGATAGAGCTGTTTTGATGGCGGGCACTGGCTTTGGACAAACAGGACCTCAGTTTTGTCAGCATTCAGTTTCAACCAGTTATCATTCATCCATGCCTGAAGCTCAGCTAAGCAAGAGTTTATTTTTGGGGTAGGGTCTGTTCCACCAGGTTTGAAGGACAGGTATAGCTGTGTGTCATCGGCGTAGCAGTGGTACGTCAGGCCATGTCTGCCACGATCAGGACCCAGTCTGCCCCGTGCGGGCACCTAATCAACCCCCCACACCCTTAGATTGCCCTCAGACCCCCCCCCCCCCAATCACCTTCCCAGTGCATTGTATTTGATTGTGCTGCAATTGTATTTGATTGTACTGACATTCAATTTCATTGTGCTGTAATTGTATTTGATTGTCCCGTGATTGGCTTTGATTGCCCTTTGATTGTCCCGTGATCGGCTTTGATTGTCCCGTGATCGGCTTTGATTGTCCCGTGATCGGCTTTGATTGTCCCGTGATCGGCTTTGATTGTACCGTGATTTGATTGTGCCGTGATTGGTTTGATTGCCCTGTGATTGGCCTGTGATTGGCCTGTGATTTGCTTTGATTGGCCTGTGATCGGCTTTGATTGTGTCGTGATTGGTTTGATTGCCCTGTGATTGACTTTGATTGTCCCGGGAATTGAGTGCCCTGTGATTGGCCTGCGATTGCCCTGTGATTGCCTTTGATTGTCCTGTGATTGTTTCTGATTGCCTCCGATTCCCCACTCGCCACCACCCCCCTGTCACTATCCAAGTGATCTAAAAACAGTGAAAACTGTCACTTTTTTAGTATCACTAGTGTTAGCAGTTAGGCCAGTTAGCTAGGCCCCTTTGTAAGTGTCAGTTAGTGCTCAGCCCACTGCACCACAGTCACTAATTAGCGTCATCACTGTCGCTAATCAACATTAGTACTATATAGTATCTGTAAGTGATCATTACTGATCGCAGTCAGATCTATTAGGGTCACTAGGATCCACAAAAAAACGCAGTGTTTGCCCGATCAGGCCTGATCGTTCGCCTGCACTTGCGTTCAGCCCGCCCCACCGCAGTGACAGAATTTTTTTTTCTGATCACTGCAAAAAACACTGTACAATAGCTGTGGCACTGTAAACTTCAGTTTTGATTTTTTTTTATCAAAACTCAGTGACCACAGCTTTCTACCTCTCAAATACTCCCTTTTGCTAGGTAGGTGCTCTTTTTTTCTAGGTAGTCTCAGAGGAATACCCACTAGGTAGTCTCAGAGGAATACCCAATAAATTTAGCAGCCCACCATGGCAAGAAAGGGGTATTCCGATGATGAGGTTCTCAGGTACATGGCCCAGTCGGATGAGGACGATTGGGACGCCTCATTCGACGAATCTTCCGGGTCAGAGTTTGAACCTGAATTGAGCAGTGTCTCACTGACCGATAGTGATGACGAGGTTGAGGTCCCGGCTAAAGCCAGGCGTACCACACCCCATTTTGGACCGCAGGTGGCGCAGGATCGGCCTCAAGGGCAGCAGAGTGGTGTTCGTGCTGGTCTGAGATTTCATGCTGGGGCAGGCACCAGCAGCACAACATCTCCTGGACCTAGCACCAGTACTTCCGTAGACCCTGGTGAAGTGGCGAGCACCAGCATGGAAGTTGAAACTGGTTCGGTGGCACGTGCAGTAAGATCCCAGTCGCAGCCACCAAGAAGACGGGCCCGTACTACCCCTAGTTTACCAGAGGTGCTGGCAAACCCAAATTGGCAATCCCCTGATTCCGCCGCACCCGTACTTCCCCCTTTCACCGCCCAGTCTGGAGTCCAGGTGGAGACAGATAATCTAGGATCGGCCCTAGACTTTTTCTATCTGTTCTTCACCCAGGATCTCTTAGACTTAATTGTGGCAGAGACCAACCGTAAGGCCACACAATATACAACCGCCAATCCGGAAAAGTTCCTTGCCCAGCCTTTTCGGTGGAAACCAGTTTCCGAAATGAAATTTTTTTTGGGCCTTCTCCTTCACACGTGACTAGTAAAGCAGAATGTGTTGCGGTCTTATTGGTCTACGGACCCAGCATATCATGTTCCCCTGTACTCTGCTGCCATGTCCAGGACACGATTTGAGAACATCCTGCTCTTCCTGCACTTCAATAACAACGAAACCTGTCATCGAAGTGACCACTCTGCTTTTGACCGGCTCCACAAAATTCGACCCCTCATAGACCACCTGTCATCCAGATTTGCAGATGCTTATACCCCTGACCAGGACATATGCGTAGACGAGTCCCTCATACGTTTTACCGGGCGCCTTGGCATCAAACAGTACATCCCAAGCAGGCGCGCCCGGTATGGAGTGAAACTGTATAAGCTCTGTGAAAGGGCCACAGGCTATACATCTTATTTTAGGGTCTATGAGGGAAAAGACTCAAAATTGGAGCCGGTTGGATGCCGACTACCTGGGGAGCAGTGGAAAGGTTGTGTGGGACTTGGTGTCACCCTTGTTCCAGAAAGGGTACCATCTTTTTGTGGACAATTATTACACAAGTGTGGCCCTCTTTCAGCACTTAAAAATCGAAAAAATCCGATGCTATGGCACCGTGCGGCCTAGTCGCCGGGGCTTCCCCCAACGGCTCATTACCACCAGACTTGAACGGGGGCAGAGGGCCGCCTTGTGTGCTGACGACCTGCTCGCGGTGAAATGGAAGGACAAGAGGGAGGTTTACTTCCTGTCCACCATTCACGCAGACACGACAGTTGAAATTCAACGGCGAACTCAGGTCATTGAAAAACCCCTCGTCGTCCATGAGTATAATACTAACATGGGAGGGGTGGATTTCAATGACCAGAGGTTAGCGCCCTATTTAGTTGCCCGAAAAACAAGACGCTGGTATAAAAAAGTGTCTTTTTACCTTATTCAATTGGCAATTTACAACAGCTTTGTTCTCTACAGTAAGGCTGGGAGAACTGGATCGTTTATTCAATTTAATAAACAGATCGTGATGGAACTCCTGTATCCAGGAGGTGCCGTGGCCCAACCCCAAGATGCAACTAGCCGGCTGCATGGAAGGCATTACGCCTATCCAATTCCGAGTACCCCAGGTCAACGAATCCGAAGAAAACGCTGTCGTGTCTGCAGCAGGGCTGGAATAAGGCGTGACACCACTGTTTATTGTCCCACCTGTCCTGACCAGCCTGGCCTATGCCTAGGGGAGTGTTTTGAGAGGTACCACGAGCAGGTACACTATTAGAGAGTAGGGAACTCCACACACAGCGGTAGGCACACAAGGGTCTCTCTCAGTGCTATTTCACACTGCTGCGATGCGTTAGGGCAAAATGCCTAGCAAAAGTCACACTTTGCGGTCCCCCCCTACGCCGGAAGTGCTTGACTTAACGCTGGTGCATGCCTACGTTACTGCGTGGCTTCTGTGGCAATAGCGATCGGCCCGGAAGTCATGTTGGTCTATGGCGACGCAGTTCATTACTAGGCCGAATGCTACTCTTGTGGTATTGCCTGAAGGTCTGTTTTGGACGATACGGTGCGGCGGGCTCGACCCACCGGATAGGTCAATATGCAGTGTGAAACCAAACATCGGGTTTCCAGAGACCCTAATACACAGGGCTGCCAGAAACCTCTCCTTTCACTTGGGACAAATTGCGTAATGTACTTCGCCACAACTCTGTGCGATTTGCACTTCGCACATTGTTCCATGGGGGAGGAGAGGTTTGTCCTCGGGAGGTAAGTTAAAAAAAAAAAAAAAACAGGTAAGCAAAGAAGTTAATGTTTGGTTTGCAATGTTAAGTTTTTTATTAAAAAAGTTCAAAGTTTATTAATGTTAATGAAGTAATTGCTTTGCTGCTTGCTTGTTTTTTGGGTTTTTTTGTATTTTTTTTCTCTTTTTCCATCCAATAACCTTCCAGGTGGACCTAGCGAACGACTAACCAGCTGCAGCACTGATGGTGCATTCTGACAGAACATTGCGCGTCTGTCAGCTTACACACAAGTCGGTGCATGCAGTGCTGCAGGACGAGATTTCTCCTCCGCAGTCAAAAAGATACGTTTGCCGAGGCATATGGGCCGAGGAGTGGTGTTGGGGTTTCATATGCTTTGGCAAACACTTTGTATCAAAAAAGAACTCTGGCAATGATTTGTTCATTCACATCGATCGGTGTGAATGGATAAATCAGGTTTGCCAGGGCATACGAGCTGGTGGGTTTGGATTTTTGGGGCGGCAGCTCCTATGTCCTGGCAGACGCCTTCCCCTCTTTATTTTTTTCAAATTTTTTTGGCAGATATTTTTTCATCCACATTGATTGATTGATTGTTTGACTTTCATTTTTCCTTTCAGCCCAGAGTGCATTACCCTTATGCCCAATATAAGGCGTATAGCAGAAACTCCTAATACTGGCCATACATGTAATGATTGCAGAGACCCTAAAATGCCTGGACAGACCCCACGAACGATGCCATTTTGGAAAGAGGACACCCCAAAGAATTCCGTTAGGTGCATGGTGAGTTCATAGAATATTTTTTTTTTCCCACAAAATGTCATTTTCCGCTAACTTGTGACAAAAAATAAAATTTTCTATGAACTCACCATGGCCCTCATGGAATACCTTAGCGTGTATTCTTTCCAAAATTGGGTCATTTGTGGGGTTTGTTAACTGTCCTGGCAAGTGGGGGGGGGGGGGGGGGGGTGCTAAATTGTAAGCATCCCTGTAAAGCCTGAAGGTGCTCATTGGACTTTGGGCCCCTTAGCGCAGTTAGGGTGCACAAAAGTGCCACACATGTGGTACCACCGTACTCAGGAGAAGTAGTTTAATGTGTTTTGGGGTGTATTTTTACACATACCCATGCTGGGTGGGAGAAATATCTCTGTAAATGGACAATTGTGTGTAAAAAAAATCAAAAGATTGTCATTTACAGAGATATTTCTCCCATCCAGCATGGGTATGTGTAAAAATACACCCCAAAACACATTATACTACTTCTCCTGAGTACGGCGATACCACATGTGGCACTTTTTTGCACCCTAACTGCGCTAAGGGGCCCAACGTCCAATGAGTACCTTTAGGATTTCACAGGTCATTTTGAGAAATTTCATTTCAAGACCACTCCTCACGGTTTAGGGCCCCTAAAATGCCAGGGCAGTATAGGAACCCCACAAATGACCCCATTTTAGAAATTAGACACCCCAAGGTATTCTGTTAGGAGTACGGTGAGTTCATAGAAGATTTTATTTTTTGTCACAAGTTAGCGGAAATTGCTTTTTTTTAGTTTTTTTCACGAAGTGTCATTTTCCGCTAACTTGTGACAAAAAATAAAATATTCTATGAACTCACCGTACTCCTAACGGAATACCTTGGGGTGTCTTCTTTCTAAAATGGGGTCATTTGTGGGGTTCCTATACTGTCCTGGCATTTTAGGGGCCCTAAACCGTGAGGAGTAGTCTTGAAATAAAATGTCTCAAAATGACCTGTGAAATCCTAAAGGTACTCATTGGACTTTGGGCCCTTTAGCGCAGTTAGGGTGCAAAAAAGTGCCACACGTGGTATTGCCGTACTCAGGAGAAGTAGTATAATGTGTTTTGGGGTGTATTTGTACACATACCCATGCTGAGTGGGAGAAATATCTCTGTAAATGGACAATTGTGTGTAAAAAAAATCAAAAGATTGTCATTTACAGAGATATTTCTCCCACCCAGCATGGGTATGTGTAAAAATACACCCCAAAACACATTATACTACTTCTCCTGAGTACGGCAATACCACATGTGTAACCCCTTTTTGCAGCCTAGGTGCACTAAGGGGCCCAACGTCCAATGAGCACCTTTAGGCTTTACAGGGGTGCTTACAATTTAGCACCCCCCAAAATGCCAGGACAGTAAATACACCCCACAAATGACCCCATTTTGGAAAGTAGACACTTCAAGGTATTTAGAGAGGGCTATGGTGAGTCCGTGGCAGATTTCATTTTTTTTTGTCACAAGTTAGCAGAAATTGAATTTTTTATTTTTTATTTTTTTTTTGTCTGAAGTGTCATTTTCCGCTAACTTGTGACAAAAAATACAATCTTCTATGAACTCACCATGCCTCTCAGTGAATACTTTGGGATGTCTTCTTTCCAAAATGGGGTCATTTGGGGGGTATTTATACTATCCTGGAATTTTAGCACCTCATGAAACATGACAGGTGGGCGGAAAAGTCAGAGATGCTGGAAAATGGGAAAATTCACTTTTGGCACCATAGTTTGTAAACGCTATAACTTTTACCCAATCCAATAAGTATACACTGAGTGGGGTTTTTTTTTATCAAAAACATGTTTGTCCACATTTTTCGTGCTGCATGTATACAGAAATTTTACTTTATTTGAAAAATGTCAGCACAGAAAGTTAAAAAAAAAAATCACTTTTTTTGCCAAAATTCATGTCTTTTTTGATGAATATAATAAAAAGTAAAAATCGCAGGAGCAATCAAATAGCACCAAAAGAAAGCTTTATTAGTGACAAGAAAAGGAGCCAAAATTCATTTAGGTGGTAGGTTGTATGAGCGAGCAATAAACCGTGAAAGCTGCAGTGGTCTGAATGGAGAAAAAGGCTCTGGTCCTTAAGGGGCGAAAAGACTGTGGTCCTTAAGTGGTTAAAGGGATACTGTAGGGGGGTTGGGGGAAAATGAGTTGAAGTTACCCGGGGCTTCTAATGGTCCCCCGCAGGCATCCTGTGCCCGTGCAGCCATTCACCGATGCTCCGGCCCCGCCTCCGGTTCACTTCTGGAATTTCAGACTTTAAAGTCTGAAAACCACTGCGCCTGCGTAGCCGTGTCCTCACTTCCCCTGATGTCACGAGGAGCGTACTGCGCAGGCACAGACCATACTGGGCCTGCGCAGTACGGTCCTGGTGCCATCAGTGGGAGTGAGGACCCGGCAATGCCTGCATTGCCGTGTCCTCACCCCCCCCCCCCCCCAACCAATGGCGCAGTGGTTTTTAGACTTTAAAGTCTGAAATTCCAGAAGTGAACCAGAGGCAGGTCCGGAGCATTGGGGAGTGGCTGCGCGGGCACAGGATGTCTGTGGGGGACCATTAGAAGCCCCGGGTAACTTAAACTCATTTTCCCCTGATCCCCCCTACAGTGTCCCTTTAACCACTCTGCAACTGCCTAATGAAGATTGGCGGTCACAGAGTGGCTCTCCCAGGACCGCCTAACGCCGAAAGGCATCAAGTCCTGTGGGAGGAGATTAGCAGGTATCCCGCATCCCCACTTGAGTGACGGAGCTAAGCTCCGTATACAATCTGCCAGCGATGATTGTTGCTGGCAGACTGTAAAAAAAAGAATCCACCATTTGTTTTTGTTGTACAGCTATGCGATCTACTGCAGCGCTGTGCTGGGGACAGCCCTGTCATTTGGCTCTCCGTGGAGGGGATCACTACGCGATCCCCTCTCATCGGCTGATGCCTATGAGAGAGGTTCGCCCTGATTAGCTTCTCAGGGGGAGGGAAAATAAATATAAAAATAGCTATTTTTATTACAAATAAAAAAGAAAATAATAATAAAAAAAAACCTTCAGCAGCGATCAGAGCCCAACAACAGAAAGCTCTGTTGGTGGGCAGAAAAGGGGGGCGGGCACATTTGTGTGCTAAGTTGTATGGCTCTGCAGTGAGCTGTTAAAGCTGCAGATCACTGAATTGTAAAAAATAGCCTGGTCACTGGGGGTTGTAAGCCTGCGGTCCTTAAGTGGTTAATTTAGTTAATTGGATATCCTCTTGTTTAAAGGGAAAAAGTCTCTTAAATAATCAAGGAATTAACATCTTTTTCTTTGGTCCCTTCCATTAAGATGTAAGCTTTTCTTTATGGCCTGGTGTACAGGACAAAATCTAACGACCTGCTCTTCTAGCCCTTTGTATACAGTATATCATCTCTGGCAGCTGAGTACGGCAAAGATTTGCTCAACCACGCTGGATGTGTAAGGCAAGTGCTGCACTCAGATACCCTACAATGAGTAGCTAAAAAGAGTGCCAGAGCCACATTTACCTTCTTAAACAGTGGGACATGTCAGAAGTCCCGATGGACCTCAAACAGTATGAAGAGAAAGAAAGGGAAGCCCAAACCCCAAAACCTGCCAGAGATATTTGCAGGGATGCAGGCCCGCACTAGCTCCAAAGATGGTGTCGGAGGGACGATGCAAGCAGCGACCTTGATTCAATGGAGGGGTATGCAGCCTTATCACAAGGCAGTCATATTCATGGTGAGTCAACTCCAGATAAAAATTCCCTGACCTCCAGAAGCCTGGTTTTGTCCAAAATGAAGCTACTGACAAACCGCGACAAGGTGAGCTTGGCGGAAATCTTAAAAGGATTCTGTGGAGGGTTTAAAAACTGAAAAAACTGACACTTACCTAGGGCTTCTATCGGCCCCCTGCAGCTGTCATGTCGTGCACCACCCTCCTACGATCCTCCGTTCCCCACCGTTTAATTATACGTCTAACTAGATGAATACTGCACGCTCCTGCTCCCATCTCTGGGAGCTTACTGTGCAGGCGCAGTACGAGAAAACCTTGTACTGCGCCTGCGCAATAAGCTTCCGGAGACGCGAGCAGGAGCAAGCACGCACATGGCCATGCAGCCGCAGTTGTATTAGAAGAATGATTAGACCAGGGGCAGGGAATGGAGGATCATAGGACGACGGCGCGGGACATCACAGTTGCAGGGGGTCTATAGAAGTTTTTTGTTTTTTAAACCCTCCACAGAACAACTTAAACTTCACCCCTTTATGAGCATCAACTCTCCCTACAGCACTTCCCAGCACAGTTACTGCTAGGAACAAGATGGCGCCTGAGTAGGTCGCCTCGGCACACAGGGCTCCGGCTCTTCACATTCTTTCACCCCTTCCCGTTGTGGCTCACCTATGCCGGGAGGTCGGAGGAGTTCTCCCTGCTCTCCTCATCCTGGGGAGCCTGGGCACGCTGGGCTAAGGACCCCGGATCACCGCCACTGCATCGCATCGCCGCATCGGGCCTAGTCCCAGGGACTCACAGGCCTCCAAACCGCCGCAGAGGGTCAGGCGCTGATGCGTCCGTTCTGGGGAGCACAGGACACCACCGGCCGAGTGTGTCATCAGCGCTGGCTGCTGCCAGGGACCGGGCCGTCTCACCCCACTGCCGGCTGCAGAGTGGAGGTAAAACACCTACCTACAGCACTCATCGCCGCAAACGAGCCACGCACGTGGATAGGCAGGTCTTCCGGTCGGGGAGTTCATCTGCTGCCGCTGAACCAGCCCGCCTGCTCGTCAGCTTTTGGCAATCTGCTGCTTGTTGCATAGCGGCTCAGCCACTGCAGCCGCTGGAGGAGCATCAGCCTGGATCCGATGCCATCGCTGCTGCTGCCGAGGAGTACCAGACAGGATCCATGCCATCGCTGCTGCTGCCGAGGAGCACCAGACAGGATCCATGCCATCGCTGCTGCTGCCGAGGAGCACCAGACAGGATCCGATGCCATAGCTGCTGCAGCCGAGGAGCACCAGACAGGATCCATGCCATTGCTGCTGCTGCCGAGGAGCACCATACAGGATCAATGCCATCGCTGCTGCTGCCGAGGAGCACCAGACAGGATCCGCATATCCGCATATTATGCAGACACATCGGGGGAGCATCAGCAAGCACCGACCCGGATCCAGCTGAGGACTGCTCTCATGGGCACACCACGCCAGAAGCAACCATCATGCAGGCCATAAGCAGCACACAGTCCCTTGGCTCCAGTCATCAGGGCCTGCACCCACAGCTGAGAGGCTCAGGGTGTCAGCGACACACTACGGAGGGACTGAACATGCTAGCCTACATTGGACATGCTAGCCCACTCTGTAGCCACAGGTATCTGCAGCACAGCCTAGTCTCCAGCCAAAGTTACCTGCAGCCCAGCATAGCTCAGGGTAGGCCTGCTCTCCTGCACCAGGCTGGATTCTGGGTGATTGACCACCCTCGCCCCACACGCCTGCAAGGATGATTGCTGAAGCAAACGTTACATCAGACAATTCATGGGGTACTCCGGCCAGGCCACTGCCACCATACTTAGGGACTTTTGGGGTCTCTTCCTTCTCTGTCTCTCTTCTTCTGTCTCTTTCTCTTCTCTCTCTCTCTCTCTGTACTTCCCAAGGACACACTGAGGGTAATCTGAACCACTGCAGAGCAAATTGAGCGCCGCAAAATGGTGGCTGCTCCGCTCAACATAGCACTCAGAGTTCCCTCTATGGTCCTTCTCTCACTATGCTATTCACTGTATGTATACACTGTTCCATGTTCTATGCGGTGTGCATAACCCTATTCTGTGCACATGACACTGTATGATTATCTCTACCATATGTACATTTTTCTGAATGTATACTATTGTACCACCACCGACCCTGTATGTGCCAAAAATAATTCCGGGTGCAACTTGCGTTGTACTTGGCGAAATAAAAAGATTCTGATTCTGAGTTTCTGAACAGGGGATTACTCAAACATACTTAATAGTTACTCTTAAAACATCTCTCTCTGTCAAGCTCCTGCAAATATATCAACTTCAACAATTGGTCAGTATGCTAGCAGATAGGTAAGCCACAGTGGAACAGAGTGCTGGCCACAGAACATAATAAAGCAGTAGATTGCTGGGAAGACAATCAGCAGGAGATTTCATGGCTAAAGATGAAAGCAGCAGATTTAGAGGACCGCAACAGTAGATGCAACCTAAAGTTTAGAGGGGTGGAGGAATCAGTACAGCAGATACAACTTAAAGAGACACTGAAGCAAAACATACAAAATGATATAATGAGTTGTATGTGTAGTACAGCTAAGAAATAAAACATTAGGAGTAGAGACATGAGTCTAATATTGTTTCCAGTACAGGAAGAGTTAAAGCGACACTGAAGCGAAAAAAAATTATGATATTATGATTTGTATGTGTAGTACAGCTAAGAAATAAAACATTAAGATCAGATACATCAGTCTAATTGTTTCCAGTACAGGAAGAGTTGAGAAACCCCAGTTGTTATCTCTATGCAAACAAGTCATTAAGCTCTCCGACTAAGTCTTAGTCGTGGAGAGGGCTGTTATCTGACTTTTATTATCTCAACTGGAAGTGAACTGTTTACTTTTTCTCTGCTAGAGGAGAGGTCATTACTTCACAGACTGCTCTGAAAGACTCATTTTGAATGCTGAGTGTTGTGTAATCTGCACATATTATAGAATGATGCAATGTTAGAAAAAACACTATATACCTGAAAATAAAAGTATGAGAATATTTTCTTTGCTGCTAATCTTCTAGTAATTATTCTTAGTACACAACCAATTCACTATATCATATTTTTTTTTTCGCTTCAGTGTCTCTTTAAGAAACTCCCGTTATCTATGAAAAAGAGTCATTGAGCTCCACGACTTTCAAAGTCGCAGACAGCTCTGTCTTCTGAAGCTTGTTATCAACTGTCAGTCATTGTATTTTCTTTTTCTCTGCAGAGAAGGGTTCAAAAGTTCAGTAGACTGCTCTGTAAAATCATTTCGAATGCTGAGTAGTGTGTAAACTGCAAATATTAGAGACTGATGCAATGTTATAAAAAAAGCTATATAACTGAAAATAAAAATATGAGAATATTTTCTTTGCTACTAATATTCTAGTAATTATCTGTACTACACAACCAATTATTCATTATATCTTTTTTTTTTTTCGCTTCATGGTCTCTTAAGAATTTAATTGGAGCCTTAGTTCACAAAACCTTGTCACACGTCAGACATAAGATCAATCCAACAATCCCACAGGCTTGCCAAAGCTCCACACTTAAAGGAGTTGCGCACTAAGACCTTGCTGTGTGCACTAAGACCTTGCTGTGTGGCTTTAATGACCTGGGGTTTCTTCTGTATGTTAGAAGTTTAGACCACTATTATCTGCACTCAGTACATACTGCAGACAGCGTAGCGGCCAAAGCATGTACGGGGGTGATGAGTGAAGGTAAGAGCTGCCAAGGGCCAGGTCTGTGGGAACCACATTTAAGAAGGTATAGAGGATCTCCAGTGAAACTAATGCAAAAAAAAAAAAAGTGATTTATTTATACAAGAATTATGTATAAATGATTTAGTCAGTGTTTGCCCATTGTAAAATCTTTTAAGAAAAACAAAAGTTTGCTTTCTTAAAACAAAGTATTTGCGATAATTCAGGTTGGAGTGAGTTTGAGATGTCTCCCAAGGCATCACTGCTGAATATATGCAAATTAACCATTATACCCTTAGAAGCTAAACAAACCTCCAGAACCGCTGGAATGCAATGATGTGTCAGTTTGTTAATTTGTACAGAGCCGCAATAATCCAACATGCATACAGACTGTTTCGGATTGTTTGATCCTCATCAGTGCATGGCATGGATTAATTTGGCTCTATGCAGTAGGGCTTGTAACACAAAGAGGGACAGACTAACCAGCAAGCTCTTTTATATCCCTGATTTACATTCTGACATTTATGACATGGCGACATTTTTACTGCTGGCAGGTGATGTAGCTGCTGCTTTTTGGCAGTTGGAAACAGCTGTAAACTGCTGTGTCCCACAATGCAACAAGGTTCACAGACAGGAAACTCCCAGGAGTACCATGGTCCTCAGAGTTTCTTGTGGGAGGGGTTTCACCACAATATCAGCCATACAAAGTCCCCTGATGATCAGTTTGTGAAAAGGAATAGATTTCTCATGTAAAAGGGGGTATCAGCTACTAATTGGGATAAATTTCAATTCTTGGTCACGGTTTCTCTTTAACCACCCTGGTGTTCTATTAAGATCGCCAGGGCGGCTGCGGGAGGGTTTTTTTAAAATTAAAAAAAAAACTATTTCATGCAGCCAACTGAAAGTTGGCTGCATGAAAGCCCACTAGAGGGCGCTCCGGAGGCGTTCTTCCGATCGCCTCCGGCGCCCAGAATAAACAAGGAAGGCCGCAATGAGCGGCCTTCCTTGTTTTGCTTACATCGTCGCCATAGCGACGAGCGGAGTGACGTCATGGACGTCAGCCGACGTCCTGACGTTAGCCGCCTCCGATCCAGCCCTTAGCGCTGGCCGGAACTTTTTGATCCGGCTACGCTGGGCTCAGGCGGCTGGGGGGACCCTCTTTCGCCGCTGCTCGCGGCGGATCGCCGCAGAGCAGCGGCGATCAGGCAGCACACGCGGCTGGCAAAGTGCCGGCTGCGTGTGCTGCTCTTTATTTGATGAAAATCGGCCCAGCAGGGCCTGAGCGGCAGCCTCCGGCGGTGATGGACGAGCTGAGCTCGTCCATACCGCCCGGCTGGTTAAGTACTTATGTACATAAGGCAGTGGGTAGGGGTTTAGCTCCGATCCACCACAAAGTAAGAAAGTTCAAGAGAACTACACAGAAATGAGATCAATCATGGTACATATTGATCAATCTAAGACTGAACAAATTAAAGAGTTGCAGGGCTAAGCTCAAATCATTAATAAGAATTTATATGTCCAGATTTCTATTTTAGGAGTTTGGCAATATGGCATTCAAGAAAGCTGAGGTGCTGGCAGCAGAGATGGAGAGGTCAGTCAGATAAACAAAAGTTTCCAGAGGTCAATCCTGTTTTGGGAAACAACAAGATTTCCAGTACCATAAACAGGGCCGGTTCAAGTAACAATTGGGCCCTAGGGCAAAATTAGCCTTGGGGCCCCCCAACAGACACCCCCCGAACCAAAAAGTGTCATTAGAGGCCCTTTGTTGCAGCCAAATTTCCCTCCTGGGCCCCTGAGCTGGCTGCTGACCCTCCCCCAATCACCTCCCAACTTAACAGACTCTGCAGAGTCCCTAGGGAGCAACAGTTAAGATGGGGAGGGACAATTTGGGGGCCCCTACAGGCTCTGGGGCCCTGGGGCAATTGCTCATTTTTTCCTATGGTAGCTCCGGCCCTGACCATAAAAAGACTAAGAAAACTAACTGAACAAAGCATAACCCAAATTGCTTATGTTTTTTATCCCCAAGGAGGTGCTCTCATACTGAAGAGTACTGTGCTGATGACGGTCCTAGGATGCCATTTCGTCCTAGATTATCAAGGGGAAGAGATTCTCATGGACAATAAGGGGTTAATTAAAACACAAGGCCCATGCATTCTCATGTTTGGAGTAACAGGTACTGATCCTTTTTCATTTTACTCTGACTTGATCAAATGGGCAAAGCAGGGAAGGAGATAGAGATCACTGGTTTCAGAAGAAAACACATTTCACAGCGAAATGTCGGTGAAAGGTATGGAGGATCGGGTGTGCTGGAAGTTTGGCATCAAGGGAGAATTAGATCTTTTCTTGAACCTCACACTCCCAGAACAAATGCACCAATCCAAAGTGACTTTAAAAGGTACATTTCACTACAACGGGCACATGCAAAAGGTGGAGTGTGTTGTTCAGGATTACCTTTTCTTGGACATCAACTGAACATGGTTTTGGAACAGTTAACACACACCTGTAAAGTTCAGGGTTACACTCAAAGTCGCATTCAAACTATTCTTAAGAAGATGATTGCACATGATAGGGGTATTGCATGAGAAATAGCATGCCTGTCCATGCAGACAAAGTTAACAGCAGATTTTAAGGTAATGGCTCAAGCCTCGTCAGAAGGTCAGAAGGTAAAACTCCTTTACAACCGAGAGTAGACAAGGATAGATTTATTGATTTTCCTGAAGTAGAACCTTTTGCATGGATGCACCAAGATGTCTGGATCAACAGGTGAAAAGGGTGCGACATTTATTTATGCACCGCTACTTTCTTGGTTTCTACTGATGAAAGTACCCAGGTAGTTTTTCCAATAGTATACCTGGGGATACCTGTATCATCCACACGTCTTGCACCATGATCTTAAAAGTCAACCTTTTCTGGTACTAGAACGAGAGATAAAATAGGTAGATTTGTCTCCACGCTGGCAATTTTCAGATAAATCCATGTGTTTTCTAGGACAAGTCAGATAAATTGATGAAGCATGCTGGCTCAATAGCACAGAATGCACAGCTGCCATTCAAAAGATCCTCTCTGCATCCAAACCATTATCTCCGGTGGTTGAAGGAAAACTTTGTTTTCGTAAACATGAAGTCTACAGACACATTCATTGTACATTTTCATAATTGTTCAGACAAGGTTTGCCTCACAAGGGGAAATAACTGTTAGCAGAGATACCATATGGATCCAGTCGTCGAGGTTTGACTATGCTCAAATTGTTAAGAAAACTCTAAAGTTCAGTGCTCCACAGGAAATACCAATTTTGAGCCATAGCACTCCTGCAATTTTATACACCTGTTTTCAGGCATCTTCACCACTTTAGTGTGACTACAGCTATCACTATTCATGCTATGTATATATGATATTGTTTTATCTATGGAGACAGTTTGTTGTGAGCTAATTTATGTTAGAAACCCATGTTTCTATCCATGAGTGGGGTGAGTTTTGGAACCACCTGGATAATATTACTTTGAGGTCTCAGGTCATTATCTTGGCCATTTGAATAGTGATATTACCTTATGCAAATTGGGAAAGTGAATGATGATTTATATGCTTTTATATGGGTTGTGATAATTTGTTCAAATGAAATGTATTACTTGATATATACAGTCGTGTTCAAAATTATTCAACCCCCACTGAAATTGAGTGTTTTGGCCAGTTTGACAATGATTTTGATAATTTCAGTCTTGTTTACAATTAAATCAAAGAGGCACTTGTAAGTCAGACAAATATAACAACATTTATAATGAAATAACCACAAATGTCTTTTCTGTGCTCACATCATTATCAGTTTTATTCAACCCCCAAGTGACATTCATTCTTTGTACTTAGTACAACATCCTTTTCCAGTTATAACAGCTTTTAAATGTGAAGCATAGCTTGACACAAGCGTCTTGCAGCAATCTACGAGTATCTTAGCCCATTCTTCATGGGCAAAAGCCTCCAGTTCAGTCACATTCTTAGGCTTGCGCGCTGCAACTGCTTTCTTTAAGACCCACCAGAGGTTCTCAATCTGATTTAAGTCTGGTGACTGCGATTGCCACTCCAAAATGTTCCAGCCTTTCATTTGCAACCATGCTCTAGCAGACTTGGAGGTATGCTTGGGATCATTGTCCTGTTGAAAGGTCCAACATCTCCCAAGCCTCAGGTTTGTGACGGACTGCATCGCATTTTCATCCATTTTCACCTCCTGGTGCTGAAGAGAATTCATGGTACCTTGCACACACTGAAGCTTCCCTGTACCTGCAGAAGCAAAACAGCCCCAAAGCATGATTGATCCCCCCCCCCCCGCCATGCTTCACAGTAGGCAAGGTGTTCTTTTCTTCATAGGCCTTGTTCTTCCTCCTCCAAATATAGCGTTGATCCATGGGCCCAAACAGTTCTAATTTTGCTTCATCAGTCCACAGAACACTCCCAAAACTTTTGTGGTTTGTCCACATGACTTTTGGCATACTGCAGTCGACTCTTCTTATTCTTTGGAGACAGCAAGGGGGTGCGCCTGGGAGTTCTGGCATGGAGGCCTTCATTACGCAGTGTGCGCCTTATTGTCTGAGCTGAAAATTCAGTACCCGCATCTGACAAATCTTTTTTCAGTTCCTCAGCAGTCACACAGGGATTTTTCTCCACTTTGTGCTTCAGGTAGCGCACAGCAGTCAAAGTCAGCATCTTCTTTCTGCCACGACCAGGTAGCGTTTCAACAGTGCCCTTTGCCTTGAATTTGCGAATGATGCTTCCTATGGTGTCTCTTGGTATGTTTAACATCTTTGCAATCTTCTTATAGCCATTGCCCTTCCTGTGAAGATAAATCATCTCTTCTCTTGTCTTCCTGGACCATTCTCTTGACTTCACCATATTTGTAAACACACCAGAAAATGTCTCAAAGGAGCTGAGTATCACAGTCATTTTAAATCTGCCTAATTGGTGCTTATTATGCTTGATTGCTGCTCGTTAACATCCACAGGTGTTTTCAATACCTGATCAAATACACTTGAATGAACCTCTGTTCTTAAGAGTGGTAGTCTTGAAGGGGTTGAATAATTTTGTCAATGAATAAATCACAAAAAAAAATATTTAATACTGTATTACAAAAACAATTGATGTCATTTTAGTTGCATTTGGTTCTTTAAAAAGTCCTTGTAAGATGTCATTCTGAACACAATTACAAATGTACACTAAATTCTCAAACCCTTTACAGCATTGGGGGTTGAATAATTTTGAACAGAACTGTATATGGTGGCGCTTGATCTTTTAAACCTCATTTCTTCGGAGCAATTGCTTTTTTTAATTACTCTTGGAGGTTTATTTGCACACTAATTGGTCATTTGTGCACATCAACCCCCTTTTTGTGTCTAATCATGTAAAAATGCATATGCCATGTGTACCACAACCAATTCCGGGTACAACAACTGTCGTATTTGGCAAATAAATTTAATTCTGATTCCTGGGCCTACAACTACTGCAGCGTTCAATTGATCTTGAAATCTATATCCACATCCCTCTCCTATCAGATATTAAGAAGGAATGCCAAAACTTAGCCAAGTTTAGGTTATCCTGGTCTGGTAGAACTGTAGCATTCAAAATGTTTTCCTCCCAAGAATATTATATGTGTTCACCCAAATAATATTAGGAGGAATGGGGCTACCTAACATTTAAGTGTATTATTATGCAACTAATTTGGAAATAGCAAGGCATTGTAGTCTAAACCCTCAGATAAACTGTGGTTATCTCAAGAACAAGTTTTAATTAAGGCTGAGGACCAGTTCACACTTAAAACGCAAATCACGATCATGATTTTGCACTGCAATTTGCATTTTGATTACCTGTTAACAGAACAAGAATCGCAATGTGTAATCTCAATTTAAGCAGGGCACTCAACAATAACCAGACAGTAATCTAAAAACAAAGGGTAGTGGTTCACACTATGCACCCATAATGACTGTTTCACACTAAAAGAAAAAACAATGGGCTCCTTAAAACTTATAAAATCCACATAAACCAAGCTAAAAAGTCCCCAATTTGCAATGTTCCGGGCATTCCTTCAGATTTCTTCTCGCACCTCATGCTCTGCCCGATTAGTTTCATGTATTGGCTCATCAGAGTCAATAGACGAAACTCGTCGTACAGAGCGTGAGGAGCGAGGGAGACTACACAAGATTCGAGGAAAACTTTTTATATGCGCATAAAATTTGGAATATTGTAAGTGCACTACTTTTTAAACTGCTATTATTATAAAGAAATTACGCTATGTCAAGCCTTGTTTAAGTCATAGGATCTTTGCTGTTGGAGAAAAAGCCATTATTGGTATATGAAGCGCTGTTTGCTGGTCTGTGCCGGGTCAGCATAGAAATCTGGTGAGAGCCTTGAGTACTTACTCAGAGGAGGTGCACTGGGTGATAAAGCTAAGATTTGGGAAGCCCTGGTGACATTGCATATTCAATGGTGAAACAGTATTACACTATTGCTGTGCATCTCTTTCTTTGCATATACGGAGTAATGAAGACTCTGGAAGGATAAATGCAGGACCTATGCTAGCTGGCGGGGCCAAAAGCGTATTTTGTTGATCTTATTTGGTCGACCATCTAATCTGGTGAGCGTATACTAATACTGTTTACTGTATAAAGTCTGTATGAAGGCTAGATCTGAATGGACGCCCAGAACATTGCAAATTGTGGACTTTTTAGCTTGGTTTATGTGGATTTTGTAAGTTTAAAGGAGCCTATTGTTTTTTTTCTTTTAGTGTGAAACAGTCATTATGGGTGCATACTGTTAACCACTACCCTTTGTTTTCAGCTTACTGTCTGGTTATTGTTGAGCACCCTGCATAAATTGAGATTATAATTTTGTATAAAGTGAGACACACACTACAGTGGCAGGCAGCGATCCAATTAGGACAAACAAGTGTAACAACATTATATGCTGCTGTGCTGTTGAGGAGCACACGGTTTATTTTATAATTTGTTAAGAACAACAATGTAATTGCACCAAAATTGCAAATGAGCAGTGAGAATGATCCCATAGATATACATTAGCAGCTCAAGTGTAAACCAGCCCTGACCCACGAGATATCTTATCTAGCATGCTTCTTAATCACATGGCACCTGAAACAGACTTCCCCCACAATAAAAAACTACTTTATTCTCTTGCGAACATTTCTGTAAATATCCTCCTAAGGCCCAACCTACACTATTCCCTAGGATTCTCCTTACCACTATACAGGTAATGATCCCTGATATTAAAATCTGTGATTGGCAAAGCTGGGGGATAAATTATCTCAATGATCTGTCTGAAGGCTCAGTTATTAAACCCTTATCAACGCTCCAGTCCCAATATGGTATTCCACGCTCCGCTTCTGTCAGTGTGAACCGGGCCTAACCCTTACACTACCTGATCGGCGTGAACACGCGCCAGGCATTTTAAAGCACTTTATTCCACAAGTCTAACTTCCGTGGTGGTAAGCCTGACACAGTGTCGGGCTAGCCGCCGCAGGGGATCGCATGGCCCTGGGAGGATTTTTTAAAAATAAAATTTGTTTTATATTCTTCAGCTAGCACTTGGCTAGTTAACTATGCCCCCCAAGTGCCTCCTGTCCCCACCGATTGCCACCGCAGGGATCCCGTGATGGCGCAGCCTCCCAATCAGGTCCAGGCTTTGCTATGGGGAGGATCGGGACTGCGCATGACATCATGATGTCGATGACGTCATGTCCGATTGTCGCCATAGCGACGAGTGAAGCTAATTGGGAAGCTGCGGCTCTCGCGGGATCGCAGATGAGTATGTATTGCCGGCGGCGATCGGGGGGGGGGTCAGAGAGGTGCCAGGGGACTTGCCGCACATAGTTATCTAGCCTAGTGCTAGCTAACTAATACAAAACATTTTTTATTTAAAAAAATCCCTCCTGCGGACGCAGCCACTGCATCTGCGTACCGCCAGGGAGGTTAAAGGGACTCCGAACAGTGCAGAAACTATGGAAAGATGCATATCATTTTAAAGCTCTCTTTCTCCTCTTTCCGATGATATATAAACCGCTGCCCTAAGCCTTTTAGTTTTCGCTATTTTCGTGATTGAAATTGCCGCGGCCGCGATTTCAATCGCGAAAATAAAGAAAACTAAAAGGCGTAGGGCAATGATTTAGGTGTCGCCAGAAAGAGGAGAAAGAGAGCTTTAAAATGATATCCATCTTTCCATAGTTACATTGTATTACACAGGCCGACTTTTTCTGATGAATGGAGCTGCTGACACTGGGGAAAGTGTCGTCCTGTGTAATACAAGTAACTATGGAAAGATGGATATCATTTTAAAGCTCTCTTTCTCCTCTTTCTGGCGACACCTAAATCGTCGCTCTACGCCTTTTAGTTTTCTTTATTTTAGCGATTGAAATCGCGGCCGCGGCAATTTCAATCGCAAAAATAGCGAAAACTAAAAGGCGTAGGGCAGTGGTTTATATATCATTGGAAAGAGGAGAAAGAGAGCTTTAAAATGATATGCATCTTTCCATAGTTTCTGCACTGCTCGGAGTCCCTTTAAAGAGAACCCGAGGTGGGTTTGAAGAATGTTATCTGCATACAGAGGCTGGATCTGCCTATACAGCCCAGCCTCTGATGCTATCCCAACCCCCCCCCCCCCCCCCAAGGTCCCCCTGCACTCTGCAATCCCTCATAAATCACAGCCTCGCTGTCAACACACCGCGTGTCACAGCGGGCTGTGTTTATCTCTATAGCTTCAGTCTGCTGCTCTCCCCGCCTCCTGCAGAACTCCGGTCCCCGCCTGTGTCCCTTTCCTCCCCACTGATTGGAGGGAAGAGACGGGGCAGGGACCGGAGCTATGCAGGAGGCGGGGGAGCAGCAGAGACTGACACTACAGATGAGGGATTGCAGAGTGCAGGGGGACCTTAGGGGGGATTGGGATTGCAACAGAGGCCGGGCTGTATAGGCAGATCCAGCCTCTGTATGCAGATAACATTCTTCAAACACACCTCGGGTTCTCTTTAAGAATGTCATGTGATTTCTGCCCTTTAGAGATTAAAACACGACTCTGCGTCAACTATGTATTTTTTCGCTATGTTTTTGCCATGGATCCCCCTCTGGCATGCCACTTTCCAGGTGTTAGGCCACTTGAAACAACTTTTCCATCACTTTTGTGGCCAGAAACAGTCCCTATAGGTTTTAGAATTTGCCCGCCTATTGAAGTCTATGGTGGTTTGCGAACAGTTGTGGCAAATTCATAGTCTGAAAATTTGATATTCACGACATCACTATTGGAGAGGCTACAATCTGGTTAGCCCAGAAATCCGTCCTCAGAGGCCCTTTAATTAAGATAAAGGCACACACTAAATTGATAAAGAAACAGAAATGAATTAACTTCTTACACTGATCAGAGAGGCATAGACATCACATAAAAAGTTTCCAACGCAAGCTGGGGCCCGGTCTCTATTTTTCCCTTAGACAAAACCTGAGGTCTGCCTTAGCAAAGGAAAATGACTTGTTTATCCAGATTAAAACTAACACAATATCACCAAACCAGCCCCATGTTAGCTAACCTCATCCAACATAGGCAAGCTAAAGCTAAGATAAGTAAACTCATCCCTTCTGAAAAAAATCACCGACAGCCCCTCAAGCTATAGCAGATGCATTTAGTGACTTTTATAAGACATTATACAATCTAAAAGATGATGAAAAACTCCCTCAGCCATCCCCTAAGAGCATCTAACATTTCCTACCGAAAATCAACCTCCTCTACTCTGATCAACAATTAGTAGCCCTCAACTCTACTTTCAAGTCTCCAAAGCAAAATGCAACAAAGACCCAGGCGGCTTCTCTAACAAATTCTATAAGACATTCACCCCATACCTGGCTCCAAAATTAACTTCCTTGTTCAATAGTTCCACAAAGTTGGGAGACATTCTATCTAGAATTTACAAAAGCAATCATAACAGTCATTCCTAAACTGGGGAAAGACCACACTAGCCCCTCCAACTTCCCCTCTATTTCTTTACTAAACTGCAATCTAAAGCTTTATTTGAAAATATTGGCAAATATAATGATTGATATTTTTCCATGAAATATTAACATTATGCCAGGAAGATTTTACCAAGGGCACGCAAGCAGCTGGCAGGACCAGACAAATTCTAAATATCCTCAACTCGTTGGGCTCTGATCGAAGGCCTTCTCTCCTCCTAGCTCTGGATGCAGAGAAGGCATTTGACAGAGTCCTCTGGGGTTTCCTAAGTGAAATTTTGGGAAGCACTGGGGTTTTAGGGGGATCCGCAAGTGTAAACATTTCTGGATGTACCTCTAAATCATTTAAAATCACAAATGGCCCACAACAGGGGTGCCCCTTCCTCTCCTTATTGTTGTACTCGTAATGGAAACGCTAGCTGAATCTAGTAGGTCAAACTCCTCAAAAAAGGGTATCCCCCCTCTTATCCATTGCAGACCCACTGAATATTCTACATAATAAACAAAAATATTAGCAGAGTTCTCAAAGGCTTCCTTGTATAAAATCAATGAATCTAAATTCCTTCTCCTAGGCATTAATATACCCACAAACATGAGGACTAAGATCTCTGCTACATTCCCTTTCCCACTGGCAAACAAAAGATTGTCCTTCCTAGGAATCTCCATATCGGCTTCTCTTAAAGACATATACTCAATTAATTTTCAAGGTTTATTGAACAAAGTAAAATGGGATCTGGCTCCCCTAGCTAAATTTGAATTCTAAATATTGGCAAAATAGCAGTTTTTCCTAAAAATCTCTACTATTTCAGAAACCTCCCTACTAACATCTCAACTAAAAGAACTTAAAACCATAGTCTTCCAATATCTACGGGGGAAAAAACATAGGTTCTCGTTCCTAACATTAACTGCTCCCACAAAAGCAGAAGGATATGGCCTCCCTAACCTCCTATTCTACCATTATGCTGCAATATTAGACATGTCACAACACTGGCCAGAGTCCCCTAAGAAATATTGGGTCATGCAAGAACAATTTAAAGCTATAGGCTACACCAGCGTTCTGGATGCAAGCCTGGCTTCAGAGGCATAAGAGATCAATTGCATATTCAGCAGTATGCATTGTGGGTAACCACAGTTACACACTTAAATCTGAATGTGTATTTTAACACATACCCATGCTGGGTGGGAGAAATATCTCTGTAAATGGACAATTTTGTGTAAACAAATAAAAAAAATGTCATTTACAGAGATATTTCTCCCACCCAGCATGGGTGTATGTAAAAATACACCCCAAAACACATTATACTACTACTCCTGAGTACGGCGCTACAACATGTGTGGCACTTTTTTTGCACCCTAACTGCGCTAAGGGGCCCAAAGTCCAATGAGTACCTTCAGGATTTCACAGGTCACTTTGAGACATTTGGTTTCAAGACTACTGCTCACGGTTTAGGGCCCCTAAAATGCCAGGGCAGTATAGGAACCCCACAAATGACCCCATTTTAGAAAAGACACCCCAAGGTATTCTGTTAGTAGTATGGTGAGTTCATAGAGGATTTTATTTTTTTGTCACAAATTAGCAGAAAACGACACTTTGTGAAGAAAAAAAAAATCAATTTCTGCTAACTTGTAACAAAAAAATAAAAATCAGCCCCTAACCTGCCCCTTGCGGGCAATCTGATCCCCCACCCACACCATCAGATCGCCCGCAAACCCGCCGTCAGATCACCTCCCAAGTGCATTGCTTACGTCTGTTCTCTCCTCTAAACACCCACTAATTACCCATCAATCACCCCCTATCACCACCTGTCACTGTTACCCATCAGATTAGACCCTAATCTGCCCCTTGCGGGCACCCAATCAACCACCCACATGCTCAGTTTGCCCTCAGACCCCCCCCCCCCCCCCCTTATCAATTTGCCAGTGCATCATTTACATCTGTTCTTCCCTGTAATAACCCACTGATCACCTGTCAATTACCCATCAATCACCCCCTGTCACTGCCACCCATCAATCAGCCCCCAACCTGCCCCTTGTGGGCAATCTGATCACCCACCCACACCATCAGATTGCCCGCAAACCCGCCGTCAGATCACCTCCCAAGTGCATTGTTTACATCTGTTCTATCCTCCAAACACCCACTAATTACCCATCAATCACCCGTCACCACCTGTCACTGCTACCCATCAGATCAGACCCCTATCTGCCCCTAGGGCACCCAATCACCCGCCCCCACACCCTCAGAACGCACTCAGACCCCAGCCCTGATCACCTCGCCAGTGCATTGCTTGCATCTATTCCCCCCTCTAATCACACCTTGAGACACCCATCAATCACCTTCTGTCACCCCCTAGCACACCTACTCATCAGATCAGGCCCTAATTTGCCCCGTGTGGGCTCATGATCACTCGGCCAAACCCTCAGATCCCCCTCCAGAGAAATATCTCTGTAAATGGACAATTGTGTGTAAAAAAATCAAAACATTGTCATTTACAGAGATATTTCTCCCACCCAGCATGGGTATGTGTAAAAATACACCCCAAAACACATTATACTACTTCTCCTGAGTACGGCAATACCACATGTGACACTTTTTTTGTAGCCTAGGTGCGCTAAGGGGCCCAATGTCCTATTCACAGGTCATTTTGAGGCACTTGATTTCAAGACTACTCCTCACGGTTTAGGGACCCTAAAATGCCAGGGCAGTATAGGAACCCCACAAGTGACCCCATTTTAGAAAGAAGACACCGCAAGGTATTCCGTTAGGTGTATGGTGAGTTCATAGAAGATTTTATTTTTTGTCACAAGTTAGTGGAAAATGACACTTTGTGAAAAAAAAATAAAAATCAATTTCTGCTAACTTTTGACAAAAACTAAAATCTTCTATGAACTCATCATACACCTAACGTAATGACTTGGGAAGTCTTCTTTCTAAAATGGGGTCACTTGTGGGGTTCCTATACGGCCCTGGCATTTTAGGGGCTCAAAACCGTGAGGTGTAGTCTAGAAATCAATTGCCTCAAAATGACTGTTCAGGGGTATAAGCAGCTGCAAATTTTGATGACAGGTGGTCTATGAGGGGCCGAATTTTGTGGAACCAGTTATAAGCAGGGTGGCCTCTTAGATGACAGGTTGTATTGGCACTGAAGTGCAGGAAGTGCAGGATGTTCTCAAAACGTGACCTGGACATGGCAGCAGAGAACATGGGCATGTGATGTATTGGGTGCGTAGACCAATAAGACCGCAATACATTCTTTTTGACTAGACCCATGTTAAGGAGACGGACCCAAAAAATGCTACGTTCGGAATCTTGGGAGTGGCTTCTACCGTAAAGGGTGGGCATAGTAGCTTCTTGGATTGGCGGTTGCGTATTGTGTGGCATAACGGTTGGTCTCGCCACAATTAAGTCGTACCAGCAGTGATCAGAAAAAAAAATTTCTGTCACTGCAGTGCGGCGGGTGAGGGTTTGGCCAGGTGATCAGAAGCTCGCAGGGGGGCAGATTAGGGCCTGATCTGATGGATAGGAGTGCTAGGGGGTGACAGGTGGTGACAGGAGGTGATTTATGGGTGTCTCAGTGGGTGATTAGAGGGGAGAATAGATTCAATCAATGCACTGGGGAGGTGATCGGAAGGGGGTTTGAGGGGATCTGAGGGTTTGGCTGAGTGATCAGGAGCCCACACAGGGCAAATTAGGGCCCAATTTGATGGGAAGGTGTACTAGGGGGTGAAAGGAGGTGATTGATGGGTGTCTCAGGGTGTGAATAGAGGGGGGAATAGATGCAAGCAATGCACTGGGGCGGTGATCGGGGGTATCTGAGGGCGATCTGAGGGTGTGGGCCGGTCATTGTGTGCCCGGCAAGGGGCAGATGAGGGTCGGGTCTGATTTGATGGGTATGATGGGTAGCAGTGACAGGTGGTGACAGTGGGTGATTGATGGGTGATTAGAGGGGAGAACAGATGTAAATAATGCACTGGGGAGGTGATCAGAGGGGTCGGGAGGGCTATCTGAGGGCGAGGGCGGGTGATTGGGTGCCCGCAAGGGGCAGATTAGGGTCTGATCTGATGGGTAGCAGTGACAGGTGGTGACAGGGTGATTGATGGGTGATTGATATGTGTTTAGAGGAGAGAACAGATGTAAACAATGCACTTGGGAGGTGATCTGACGGCGGGTCTGCGGGCGATCTGAGGGTGTGGGTGGGTGATCAGAAACCCGCAAGGGGCAGGTTACGGTCTGATCTGATGGGTAGCAGTGACAGGTGGTGACAGGGGGTGATTTACAGGTGATTATAGGGGAGGATAGATGTATACAGTGCACGAGGGGGGGGGGGTCCTGAGGAGGATCTGAGGGTGTGGGGGGTGATCAGGAGCCCCCAGGGGGCAGTTAAGGGCCTAATCTAAAAAATAGTGTCGACAGATAGTGACAGGGAGTGATTGATGGGTGATTAGGGTGGTGATTGAGTGCAAACAGGGGTTTGAGGGGGTGGGCAGGGGGGGGGTCTGAGGGGTGCTGTGGGTGATCAGAGGGCAGGGGGGGCAGATCAGTGTGTTTGGGTGCAGACTAGGGTGGCTGCAGCCTGCCCTGGTGGTCCCTCGATCACCGGGACCGCCAGGGCAGGAGGCAGCCTGTATAATACGCTTTGTATACATTACAAAGCGTATTATACGCTATCATTGCAGCGATCGAGGGGTTAACAACCCGCCGGCGCTTCCGAACGGCTGGCGGTTGACGTCACGGGTGGGCGGAGCCTATTGCCGGCAGATGCGCGCGATCCCCGGCCCGGAAGAGACCCAGGAGCCGACACCAATTGGCGTTACGTGGTCCTGGGCATGCCACTTTGCCGCCGCCAATATACAGTGGGCGGTCGGCAAGTTGTTAAGCATTGTTTTTTTTAGCAGGAGGGCTTTTTGGTCTCTTTCAGTCCCCTATACTTTCCTAGTGCTTTTGGGTCACCCCGAGCTGCTTGGTTACTCTTTTGTACTGGGTCCAAGCCCTATCCCATAGAGCCATATTAATCCCTGCCATGCACTGAGGAGAACCAAAAGTCCAAAACAGGCTGTCTGCATCTTGGGTTGATGCGGCTCTGTAAAATTTAAAGCTACAGGCATGCTATACACCAGCAGCTCTGGATGTAAGCCTTGCTTCAGGGGCATAAAGAGATTATTTGCATATTGAGCAGTGTACATTGTGGGTAACCACAGTTACACGCTTAAATTTGAATTATCACAAATACCTTCTGTTTCAAGAAAGAAGACCGCACTAAGCAAAAACAACAGATCTCTAACTTCATTAATTACTATATCTAAAATGGTCGGAATACCTCCACTTCCATCCACGTACTCCTCAATTGCTGCCACAATAATGCAAGCCGCCTGGTACCAAGACCATTAGATTACAACCCCCTTCCTATTCCCTGCAATCTGTCATCCCAAACCTCAATACAGTGGTGTGAAAAACTATTTGCCCCCTTCCTGATTTCTTATTCTTTTGCATGTTTGTCACACTTAAATGTTTCTGCTCATTAAAAAACGTTAACTATTAGTCAAAGATAACCTAATTGAACACAAAATGCAGTTTTAAATGATGGTTTTTATTATTTAGTGAGGAAAACTCCAAATCTACATGGCCCTGTGTGAAAAAGTGATTGTCCCCCCCCCTTGTTAAAAAATAACTTAAAGGTGGTTTATTACACCTGAGTTTAATTTCTGTAGTCACCCCCAGGCCTGATTACTGCCACACCTGTTTCAATCAAGAAATCACTTAAATAGGAGCTATCTGACACAGAAGTAGACCAAAAGCACTTCAATAGCTAGACATCATGCCAAGATCCAAAGAAATTCAGGAACACATGAGAACAAAAGTAGTGTAATTGAAATCTATCAGTCTGGTAAAGGTTATAAAGCCATTTCTAAAGCTTTGGGATTCCAGCAAACCACAGTGAGAGCCATTATCCACAAATGGCAAACACATGGAACAGTGATGAACCTTCCCAGGAGTGGCCGGCCGACCAAAATTACCCCAAGAGCGCAGAGAAAACTCATCTGAGAGGCCACAAAAGACCTCAGGACAACATCTAAAGAACTGCAGGCCTCACTTGCCTCAATTAAGGTCAGTGTTCACGACCCCACCATAAGAAAGAGACTGGGCAAAAACGGCCTGCATAGAAGATATCCAAGGCGCAAACCACTTTTAACCTCCTGAGCGATAATCCTGAGCTGAGCTCGGGGTATATCGCGCAGGAGGATTTCTCAGGCCCTGGTGGGCCGATTTGCATAATTTTTTTTTTTGTTACACGCAGCTAGCACTTTGCTAGCTGCGTGTAACTTCCGATCGCCGCCGCTCACCGCCGATCCGCCGCCGCTCGCCGTGCCGCGCAGCCCCCCCCTCCCCGACCCCTTGCGCAGCCTGGCCAATCAGGCCAGGCAGCGCTGAGGGGTGGATCGGGACTCCCTCTGACGTCACAACGTCGGTGACGTCATCCCGCCCCATCGCCATGGCGACCGGGGAAGCCCAGCAGGAAATCCCGTTCTGAACGGGGATGACGCTGCGCTGCGGCTATCATGTAGCGAGCCCTGGGCTCGCTACATGATTTAAAAAACAAAAAAATTTAAAAAAATAGTGCTGCACCACCTCCTGGGCGATATAATTGTATCGCCCAGAGGGTTAAGCAAAAAGAACATTAAGGCTTGTCTCAATTTTGCGGGAAAAAAAAAACATCTCAGTGTTTGCCAAGACTTTTGGGAAAATACCTTGTGGACCAACGAGACAAAAGTTGAACTTTTTGGAAGGTGCGTGTCCCGTTACATCTGGCGTAGAAGTAACACAGCATTTCAGCAGAAGAACATCATACCAACAGTAAAATATGGTGGTGGTAGTGTGATGGTCTGGGGTTGTTTTGCTGCTTCAGGACCTGGAAGGCATGCTGTGATAGATGGAACCATGGATTCTACTGTCTGCCAAAAAATCCTGAAGGAGAATGTCCGGCCATCTGTTCGTCAACGCAAGCTGAAGCGATCTTGGGTGCTGCAGCAGGACAATGACCCAAAACACACCAGCAAATTCACCTCTGAATGGCTGAAGAAAAACAAAATGAAGACTTTGGAGAGGCCTAGTCAAAGTCCTGACCTGAATCCTATTGAGATGTTGTGGCATGACCTTAAAAAGGCGGTTCATGCTAGAAAACCCTCAAATAAAGCTGAATTACAACAATTCTGCAAAGATGAGTGGGCCAAAATTCCTCCAGAGCGCTGTAAAAGACTCGTTGCAAGTTATTGCAAATGCTTGATTGCAGTTATTTCTGCTAAGGGTGGCCCAACCAGTTATTAGGTTCAGGGGGCAATTTCTTTTTCACACAGGGCCATGTAGGTTTTGAGTTTTTTTTCTCACTAAATAATAAAAAACATCATTTAAAACTGCATTTTGTGTTCAATTATGTTATCTTTGACTAATAGTTAACGGTTTTTGATGAGCAGAAACATTTAAGTGTGACAAACATGCAAAAGAATAAGAAATCAGGAAGGGGGCAAATAGTTTTTCACACCACTGTATATCATGATGGAAGAAAGAAGGGCCCTTCACATACCTAAAATGGAAATGCAAACTTCCCGACTCAGACTGAATTTCCCAGACTGAAATATTCACTAATTTACAGATTTCTCATTTGCAATCAACTAAAAGATTTAAAGAGACACTGACGCAGAAAAAAAAATTATGATATAATGATTTGTATGTGCAGTACAGCTAGGAAATAAAACATTAGGAGCAGAGACCTACGTCTAATATTGTTTACAGTACAGGAAGAGTTAAGAAACTCCAGTTATCTATGCAAAAGAACCATTGAGCTCCATGACTTTAAAAGTCGCAGAGAGCTCTGTCTTCTGAAGCTTATTATCTCAAGTGTCGGACACTATTGTTTTTCTTCTGCAGAGGACAGGTCAAAAGTTCACTAGCCTGCTCTGTAAAATCATTTAGAATGCTGAGTAGTGTGTAATCTGCAAATGTTAGAGAATGATGCAATGTTATAAAGAAAAAAACTATATAAATGAAAATATATGAGAATATTTTCTTTGCTACTAAGGTTCTAGTAATTATCTGTACTACACAACCAATTCATTATATCATATTTTTTTTTTCGCTTCAGTGTCTCTTTAAATCAACTCATCTATACAACTTATAGGACATCCTTAGTACTTCCAAATATCCACACATAGGAAAGGAGGAATCCCCTTATGGTACAACTACTTTATAAGCTCCAGGCTCTCCTCACTAATAAAATATGTAAAAGTGAGGGAATATGACCTATAGACAGAGTTACCACTTGTTCAAATACAAAAGGCCATATGAGTCCAGAAAATATTCTCCAAATGTGTCACTCATTCTGAAACCACAACAAATAAATTATTAATAATAATAATATTAATCTTGTTCAAGTGGTACCTCACTCCGCACACATTATCTAAAATGTCCGCTGTTAATGTCATAGCTGTATGTTAATCCAAGTTTCATATATATGCACTTAATAGATATAAGGTGACACCAATGTTTAATAAGGCTAATGTAACACAGATGATTCAGATGAATAGAGTTACCCTAAAGTTAGTCTCAGATTCTTTCTCTGTAGACATGCTTTAGCTAAGACCTGGTACTGTGTGAGTTTTTGTCTTCTCAGGAATTTCTAAACAGATATGGCGTGCCTGATACTGCAACCTCCCATCGGGGGATGATTCGAGTCACGCAAGTAAAGGCCTTGAAAGTAACTATGGGAGCGGGATGCCGGAGAGATTGTGTGCTGTAGTCAAGACCAGGTGCAAGGCTGTGAGAATTCTCCGCCCTCTTGGAGTGAAAGAAGAAGACCCTTAGAGACATATATTATTATTGCGGGCACCAGTACGTTGCAGATCACCACCTTTATTTCATCCCACATAAAGACAGACACATGTGCATAGGGCTGGTCTAACAGCCGTTTCACAAGCCCACACGCTTGCTTCCTCTGAGGAAGCAAGCGTGTGGGCTTGTGAAACGGCTGTTAGACCAGCCCTATGCACATGTGTCTGTCTTTATGTGGGATGAAATAAAGGTGGTGATCTGCAACGTACTGGTGCCCGGAATCTACTCTCTACTGATTTGACTTGATGCATTGTCTGTGATCCGGAGGCACAGGTCAGCAATTCCCACTACCCCCACATCGGTTGCCATCCAGCAACTAGTGCCGCCTCCCTTCTCTCTCCTTCATAGACTGATATATTATTATTGGACAAGTAAATTACATCATGACCACGTAATTCGGGGTATAAGAACTGGTGCACAGCGGAAGTTGAAGCAGAAACCTTAAACTGCCTTGACCCTTTTGCTAGGCTTATCTGGGTTTCCCTCATGTATACATGTGCTATTTTTGAATAAAGCCATAAGTTGTTTTTTCTTTGCATCTCCTGACTTATTTTTGAAATCTTGGTGTATTGGTAAGTAAGTGACTTCCACATTTTGGTCCTTCGAAGCGGGATCGACTCGGTTTCGCCTGGGGTACATCTCTGAAATATGGGGGTGATGATCCCAGTCATCCCAACAAAATAAGTCCTCCAGGGTGAAAATTCCCTGTAAAAAGGGGCAAATTCTCGGAGTGGTATACCCAGACGGGACGGAGCTCGAATCCAAGAACCAGGATTTCAGGAGATGCTTTGAAGAGCGGTGGGCTTTACCTTTTTTGGTGTGTTTGTGTGTGAATGTGTGGCCGGCCACGGATTGAGCGGATAAAATTGATTGTCAACGCTGAGAGCTATCAAGCTGCATCAAAAAAGTAAGTAGATATTTGATTTTATTTGAGTACTGCATGACAATTGAGTTAGCCGGGGTATACCTGTGATCTGTAAAAAAAGCTGGCAATTTTACCAAATTGTCAGTCGTGGTATCTGCGAGGTGGAATAGATCCTCATTGACCGGATGAGGAGAAACAGCGGATACCACGCAATAGCCACAGGGCAAAAGTAATCCAGGGCGAAAGTGCAAGCCGGATCTAATCCAGGGCTACAACAGCCGGGTTGAATTCAGGGCTCAAGTGCAAGCCGGATCTAATCCAGGGCTACAACAGCCGGGTTGAATTCACGGCTCAAGTGCAAGCCGGATAATAGCCGTGGTTATCATCACTGATTTGCTAGGCTGGGTAGTAATTCTCGCAAAGCGCGCCCGAGTTACAGCGGCATTCAGTGAAGCGTACTATTCAGCAAGTCGGCCCAAGCACAGTATCGGTCCACTAGGGGGCAGCGGCGGCTGAGCAGTCACATCATAGGAAACAGGTCACAGGTACCCCGAAGTAGAGTTGTCAGGCAGGATGGGGCAGAATGCAACTAAAGCTCAACTTCTCCGTGCAACGGATGATGAACTTCTCATGCACCGTAAAGACCCCCGCTTGACGGAGAAATGCGAGGTCTGGCATGAGATGTTCAAATTCCCGGGCAATTTGCACCCGAAACAATGCAGGGCATTGATAAAGGCTATAGAGGAGAGAAGTAAAGGGAAATTGATTTTGCAGAATAAATATGGTTTGCAATTGGCGAGAGAATGGCGAGATGAAGCTGACAAGCGTAAGAGGGAACTGTGCTCCTTTTATTTTGGGAAGGTGAATATGGTCACAGTGCGACTGCGCAGGATGTTGGGAGCGAGAGTGAAAGTGAAAGTGGAGATGTGCCTGGAGCTGAGGCTGGAGAAGCACAAAGGCTGAGGCAGACATCCCAATCCCCTCGGCGGGGTCCAGACCATAAGTCAGGACATCCAGCCCGCTCCTCAAGTACAGGAAACATCAGTGAGCCCACTAAGTCCAAACCTGTTAATAGACAAACTGAGGTGACAACGTCTGATAGACAGTTGCGGGGACGAAGAACCTCAAGAACCCGAGGCAGAGCATCCTCAGCCTCGGGCATCAAACAGGAGGTTGATCAGTTAGCTGTGACAACGGGAGATCTGAGAGTAAGTGCAAATAGTGAAGAACAGCCATCTCAGACCCCGCCGAAATATACCAACATTTACCCACCGCTTCCACACCCTCAACTTCCTTCCTATAATCCAGGCGCCATCTTTATGCACCCGATGGCAGTCGTGTCACAGCTCCCAGGTTCCGCCATGTTACCATATCCATCTTCCACCACATTGCGACAGCCGGCGGTGACCATTTCAGTGCCTACTGAAAAGTGCAACCCTGAACCCGCAATGCAAATGCCTATGATAGAGCTCCCAAACGGAGCAGGGCAAACCATACATGTTTACAGACCCTGGACAGAGGACGACATGTTGAATGCAATTAAGACTATACCAAGCCCAAGAGAGGATGTGGTTGAATGCGTTAAACAACTGACTGAGTTGAGATGGAGTTTTAAGCTGACTGCCACTGAATGTGAGAGAGTTGTGAGAAGAGTCTGTGGAACTGGATGGGTGAATGTCGAGGGTAATTGGAGTGCATGGGGGCCTGGACGACTTGCGACTGACCCGCCAGTGGAGTTGGATTGGGATAGCACAACCTTAACCACTAGGTGGGATGCATTGATCCAACGAATGATAACATTTTATAAGATCACCCCAGATTTTACCAAGCTTTCTACGATTTCCCAGAAAGCAAACGAAAGCGTGGATGATCTGGTAGCACGGGTCATGGATGCTTTTGAAAAATACAGTGGGTTGCAGAAACCTGCAGTGCTTGATGGCACTACACCATGGGAACAACAGCTCAAAGCACAGATTGATAGGGCTTTAAAGGAAGAATTACAGTGGACAATCCATAAACATTTGATTACATGGCGTACGTGCAGTGTGACAGAGTTTTTGGAGTATGCCAGGCATGCGGAGAAAATTCTGATAGAAAAAAAGAAGCGGGGACAGAAGAGACATCCTGCTGCGGCAGCCTCCTATTCCTTGTCCACCTGCAACCAGGGCGCGGGTGAGGAGGGTGCATACAGCGGAGATGTCTCACGTCCCCGTCCCCGTCCACGTAGATTTGTGCGTGACTATGCTGGAAAACGAGAAAGAGGGGAATGTTTCATTTGTGGAAAGCGGGATCACATTGCACGAGACTGCCCAGAGAATACGGCCAATCAAACCAAGCAACAAACCCAGTCTGCATGACTAGGCAGGGAAGAGTTGAGCCGTGACACTATTGTGATTGAGATTGATTATGCTGACACAAAAAAGCCTGAAATCCTCTTGTCTGTATCGAGTGTTAGAATCAAGTTTTTGGTTGACACTGGTGCATGTAGGTCTGTCCTGGGGATTGGTTTAAATATCCCGTGGGAAAAGTTGGGTACAGTTGTCACACGCAATGCCGGTGGTGGGTTTGAAGTGTCCCCAACCACTAAACCGTTGCAGGTTTTAGATGAAAAGTCAGGCAGAGCTGTGTTTTGCAGTTTCATAATCTCTGCAAGGTGCCCAATTAATCTGTGTGGCAGAGACTTGATTGGTGATTTGAAGTTGACTATTGCTCCCGGTCCAGAGTCACTGCAGATCCATCGTGCTCCTGTGGCAGAAGCACCTGGCGTGCATTGGTACGGTATTATTCTGCCAAATTCACTCCTGAACTGGATGCAGCAGGATGCCGGTCCGGCTGATACATTTCAGGAGGTAGTATGTGTGGCACACGTCACCACACATTACATAGCAAATGGATGCAGGGATTTGAACTATGAGCAAAAGTACCCGATGAGGAGAAAAGTCTGTGTAGAGATTACCGGACTATGGGAAAATGCAGAAGGTTATGTTCTGTATGAGGTTTCAATCCCAGGCTGGGACAGTGTTGAGACAGACGGCATCCTGCAGGATGAGCTGTTTGCTGTCCCAAACTCCGCCCCTCATGCTTCACTGTACAAACCGCAGTGGAGACGTTGGGACACGGCCGGGATTCTATTGAACAAATGGAAAGAAGGAAGTGGTGAGGGCATTTACTGCCCACGCCACCTTCAGACCACGGGAATGCTGATACACCTGACTAAACGACCTGAAGAAGCTGACAATGTTGACTTTGCAGATGCGTCCTGACAGGAGTTGTCCGGTGTCCCAGACAAGCTGTGGGCACAATCTGACACTGACGTGGGCCTGATACAAAATTCAGAGGAGGTAATTGTAGTTGCTAAAGGTGCGTACCGGTCTTACAAAAAACAGTATCCACTCAAACCTGACATGGTTGCCGGCATTGAGCCCATCATACTTGGTTTCCTAGAGAAGGGTGTGCTCATACCTTGTGACTCCTCCCCCTGTAACACGCCCATTTTTCCCCTGGCCAAACCTAACTCTAAAGAGTACCGCCTAGTTCATGACCTTAAAGCGGTAAATGAAGCAATTGTGCCGCGAGCTCCAGTGGTTCCCGATCCCAACACAATTCTAAATGAGATCACCCCAAGCTGTCAAGTTTTCAGCATAATCGATTTAAAAAACGCTTTTTTTTCGATAAAACTCCATCCTGACAGCAGATTTTGGTTTGCATTTACCTTTAAAGGGAAAAGGTACACGTACTCGAGACTCCCGCAAGGGTACTGTGAAAGTCCGGCGATCTTTTCACAAGAGATAAATAGGTCTCTAGAATCTTTCCCTGTCCCTGATGATTGCAGACTCCTCATTTATGTCGATGATTTGTGTATAGGTGCTCCAGATGAGAAGAGGTGTCTGCAACTCACAGTGCAACTGCTCTGTTTCTTAGCAGAACAGGGCCACAAGGCCTCACGTAAAAAACTACAGTTCTGTCAGCCCACTGTTAAATATTTAGGACAACTCATTTCAGGTGCAGGACGTACTATTGAGGATACGCGGGTACGAGCTATCCAAGATATACCAAAACCTGTGACAAAGAAAGACAGGATGACGTTCCTTGGGACCCTTAACTACTGCAGGGCCTGGATTATCCATTGCTCAGCACTGGTTAAGCCTTTGTTCAATGCCATCCACTCTGACCCAATGGCAATGACTGATAAAGTCACCTGGACAGATGACTTGACTATGGCATTTGAGAGGTGTAAGTCTGCGCTGCAAGATCCCCTGGTTTTAGCCTTCCCTGATTACACGAAGGTTTTTAAACTATATGTTGATTGCAAAGATAAATGCATGACAGCTGTGATGACACAAACTTGGGGAGACAAACAGAGGCCACTAGGTTTTTATTCTAAGCCTTTGGATCAGGTTGCATGTGCCTTGCCGTCTTGTGTACAAGCTGTTATTGCTGCTGCGATGGCTGTTGACATAACGGCCACCCAGGTCTTCTACCATCCACTAGAGGTTCTTGTTCCCCACGCAGTGCATGCTCTTTTGTTGCATAATAAAATGACGTTACTTACTCCTGCCCGTCACTTGTATTGCACTGCCACTTTGCTGGGTCAGCCTCACCTTACAGTGAAACGCTGTACCACACTCAACCCAGCAACTTTACTCCCGACCCCCACTGCAGAGAGTGTTGAGCCTCAGCATGATTGTGTCACAGAGTCACAAAAGGTCTTTCTACCCAGAGAAGACCTGAAGTCTGAACCAATACCCGGAAGTACACTCGTCTTTGTCGATGGCTCTGCCTCCAAAGATGCCTAAGGAGTGAACAGAGTGGGATATGCTGTTGTTACCCTGGATGCTGTTTTGGAGTCTGGTCCTTTACCAATCTCCTACTCCGCACAAGCTGCAGAGATTCATGCACTCACTCGAGCCTGTGCGTTGCACGAGGGTGAAGTTCTCACTGTTTACACTGACAGCCAGTATGCGTTCTCTGCTTGTCATACCTACGCTGCACAGTGGCGGAACCGTGGCATGTTAACTGCGGCTGGGAAACCAGTCCGCCATAAAGAATTATTGCAACAGCTCCTTGATAGTGTACTGCTGCCCTCGCAGGTAGCTGTGGTAAAATGCATGGCACACATGCGTGATGACTCTGACGTCACCCGTGGCAACAATCTTGCAGATGCTGAGGCGAAATTGGCGGCGCTGCGCCCTCTCCCAACTTCTGAGCCATCCCATCCCTTCTGCCCACCACAGCTGCCGCCTCCCCTTTACTCCCTGTCACTGATCCCCCTCTGCCATCAGCCCCCTCCCCTCTCATCATTCCATCCTCTGCAGCGATCACCACTGATCTCTTAGTGGAATTCCAGAACAATTCACCAGCAGCTGAAAAGGCTCAGTGGGGAAGGGCACATGCAACAGTTAATGATAGCGGCCTCCTCTGTGTCAATGATGCCTTATGCCTTCCCAGACTTTTGTACAGATTATTGGCTCTTGTGTTACATGGGGTCACCCATGTCTCAACGGGTGGTATGATGGCTATAGCCACCAAATATTTTTACTGTCCAGGCATAAGCACCTTTTTTAAAAAGTTTGTCTCACAATGCACTGTATGTGCCCAGCACAACACAGGAAAGGGATTAAAGCCACCTATTGGTAAAACACCTACACCACATTACCCCTTTCATACCATTGCACTGGATTACATTGAACTCACCCCTGCAGAGGGAAAGAAATATGCTCTAGTGGTGCTAGATATATTCTCGGGGTGGGTGGAAGTTTTTCCCACTGCAAAAGCTGATGCACTCACAGTTGCAAAAGCGCTGACAAGAGATATTATTCCAAGATGGGGAATACCAGAAAAAATCATCAGTGACAATGGTAGCCATTTTGTGAATGATATCATTAAACAATTGACAGTTACTTTGTGCATAAACGTTAGACACCATTGTAGTTATCACCCACAGTCAGCAGGAGCTGTGGAAAGAACAAATGGTACAATTAAAAAAAAACTTACTAAAGCTATGGCGGAAACAGGGAAGAGTTGGATATGGTGTTTACCCTTGGTATTGCTAAGTATGAGAACAGTAACAGTGAAAGGCAAGTTATCACCATATGAAATTGTGTTTGTCAGGTCCTACAGAATCCCGGCTTTTGATGTAATCTGGGATACCCCTGAGGAGTGGGAACTTGCAGACTACTTAAGATGCACCTGTAAACAAAGATCTCATGTACTGGGGAACCCTCCAAAAGAGCCGGATGTAAGTGAGGATCTCCTCGTAAATATAGGAGATTGGATCTGGGTCAAAATTATTAAAAGAAAACATTGGAACACCCCACGGTGGGAGGGTCCTTACCAGGTGTTGCTAACCACACCCACAGCGGTCAGAATAGCCGAAAAAAGTTTGTGGATACATTTAACTCACTGCAAAAGGGCACCCATTCCCGGTTCAGGGACAGAATAGACAGCATCCTGTGACGGGAGGTGTTGGCTCCTGGGCCCTGGAGTGTGAGGGACATTTGCCTGAGCTCCAGTCAAGACAACGTCACAGCGGGTGGAGGGAATATTAGAGATTTTCCTCCATTCAAAGCGGGCACAAACCCTGAACAGGATGATTGAGGAGCTAGATTAGGGAGAGTTGGGGCCCGCTTAATTCCCAGAGTTCTTTAAAAAAAAAAAAAAAATATATATATATATATATAAAAGAGAGAGAAGAAATGGGAATCTTGGATACAGGATACTTTAAGACTCCAAGTGGAAAGGGAGTCATTATTTCTATGCTTTTCATTGGGACATTGTGCATAGTGTTAGAAGCCCTAGAGCATTTCCAAACACCTCCTTCAGCCTTTCCACAAACTGATAATGTAACTCACAACCGACCAAGGGTTAAACGGGATGTCATAAATATAGGATTGATGCGAAGAGGACAGGTTGCTGTAACAAGAGAACACCAGAGCTTAGTGTTCTGGTATAATTCTTCACAAATACAAGTGGCGACTTACACCTTTGACTACTGCCAGGTTGTGCAACGTTGTAATTGGCACTGCAGCCTTTATGAAAAAGGACAATTTTTCATTTGTGTGACTGATGACCATTGGGGGTTTAAATGTAGTTCTTGAAAAGCAGCTGCCTGGAACACAGGTACTGACTGCGGATACAGACCTGATCCTGCCATGACTCGGGTTGACAGAAATGTGGTGCCCCTTCGCTCAAGGATGACCTTAACAACAGCTGGGGGAGCCTGTATGCCTGGAAAACTAATAGATAGTTCCCAGCGCCTGACCCTGAATATAGAAAACCCGAGCCCTGGAGATGCAGGAACGTATGTGATAGGCATGCATGTCCCAGGGTATACAGGGGGGCCTCTGGGGAAGTTTTCGCTCAGGGACATGTACAAAAACCCTGAGTTTAAAGTCATGGAGCATGAGGATCAGGAACCATGGATACAGGCCCTGGCTAACCCTATATTTGAGGAGACCATTGCCATGGAGACAGGATATTCAGATACTAACATGTGGCTTGAATGGATGAGGTACACAGCCAAGCAACACAATATGTCAGATTGTTATGTATGTGAAGGAGCAAGGCCACACCTTGGCACTGTGCCACTTCCCCTTCCAGAAGGGGGTGAGAAATGTTTTCTGTCACTCTATAGGAGTAAAGGTCAGACCCCAGCCACAACAGATCCACTCTGTAAAATGTGGATAGACCGATACCCATTGAAGGAAGGTACCCCTGATCAAATTGACCACTCAGCAACTGTGTACAAGGGTAACTATACCTGTCATAACAGTACCAATTCAGGTGGAGTAGATGTGGGTGAAATTACTGTAATGAAGCAAGCAGACCCTTTCCTACTATTTCATCAGACACACTCCCTTAGTGATATCTACTGGTTGTGCGGTGATCTTAAATTACGCCGTAGATTGCCACCAGTGTGGAAAGGTCACTGTGCACTGGCCAAACTCATTATGCCCATACATATGTTTAGAGAGAGTGACCAGGATTTTGAAAAAGAAGCCCACAAGATCTTTAAGAGAGAACTTAAAGGTAACCTGGACCCACATGTCTTTTTGGATGCAATAGGTGTCCCCAGAGGGGTTCCAGATGAATTTAAGGCCAGAAACCCGGTGTGGGCAGGGTTTGAGTCTTTGATTCCACAGTTCACCATTAACAAAAACGTGGAGTGGATAAACTACATATATTACAATCAGCAAAGATTTGTAAATTTCACGCGTGATGCTCTGCAGGGCATAGTTAATGAGTTAGGCCCAAACTCCAAAATGACATTTCAAAACAGAATGAGTCTGGACATGATGCTTGCCGAAAAAGGAGGAGTTTGCAAATTTCTGGGACTGGGCGGGGCCTGCTGTACCTACATTCCCAGTGAAACTGGCCCTGATGGACGGGTGACAGAAGCTTTGAGGAAACTGACTGACCTATCAGACGAGTTAAAAAGAAACTCTGGTGTATCAGATTCCTTTACAAAATGGTTCAATGACTGGTTTGGAAACTGGAAGGGTTTCCTAAAAAATGTTGGTACCATGATACTTATTGTGATACTCATGTTCAGTTTTTTGGCTTGTTGTGTCATACCCCTGGCCAGGAAATACTTGGGCAGTTTCATAAAGCAGAAAACTGATGCAGCCATGTTTTCACTCCAACATGAGGAATACAATGACAGTGAGGAGGAGGACAGCTTTATGGGGAAGCACAAATTCCCAAAAATTGACTTCTCAGTTGTGTAGATTGTTTGATATCTGATAAGATAGTACACTAGAAGCAGTAGGCGTTAAACATATATATTTTGCAATGCTACAAGGCTACGATGAAAGCAACTGCTAGCTTCCATTATTTAAGAAGTGTTTCAAGTCTATGTAGTTGAACCCTTTGCCACCTTATACATATATATGTGCAACAGGGGGGTATGTTAATGTCATAGCTGTATGTTAATCCAAGTTTCATATATATGCACTTAATAGATATAAGGTGACACCAATGTTTAACCTCCTGAGCCGTATGGACGAGCTCAGCTCGTCCATCACCGCCGGAGGCTGCCGCTCAGGCCCTGCTGGGCCGATTTTCCTCAAATAAAAAGAAGCACACGCAGCCGGCACTTTGCCAGCCGCGTGTGCTGCCTGATCGCCGCCGCCCTGCGGCGATCCGGCGCGAGTAGCGGCGAAAGAGGGTCCCCCCAGCCGCCCGAGCCCTGCGCAGTCGGACCAATCAGTTCCGGCCAGCGCTAAGGGCTGGATCGGAGGCGGCTGACATCAGGACGTCGGCTGACGTCCATGACGTCACTCCGCTCGTCGCCATGGCGACGAGGAAAGCCAAACAAGGAAGGCTGCTCATTGCGGCCTTCCTTGTTTATTCTGGGCGCCGGAGGCGATCGGAAGAACGCCTCCGGAGCGCCCTCTAGTGGGCTTTCATGCAGCCAACTTTCAGTTGGCTGCATGAAATAGTTTTTTTTTAATAAAAAAAAAACCCTCCCGCAGCCTCCCTGGTGATCTCAATAGAACGCCGGGGAGGTTAATAAGGCTAATGTAACACAGATGATTCAGATGAATAGAGTTACCCTTTAAAGTTAGTCTCAGATTCTTTCTCTGTAGACATGCTTTAGCTAAGACCTGGTACTGTGTGAGTTTTTGTCTTCTCAGGAATTTCTAAACAGATATGGCGTGCCTGATACTGCAACCTCCCATCGGGGGATGATTCGAGTCACGCAAGTAAAGGCCTTGAAAGTAACTATGGGAGCAGGATGCCGGAGAGATTGTGTGCTGTAGTCAAGACCAGGTGCAAGGCTGTGAGAATTCTCCGCCCTCTTGGAGTGAAAGAAGAAGACCCTTAGAGACATATATTATTATTGGACAAGTAAATTACATCATGACCACGTAATTCGGGGTATAAGAACTGGGGCACAGCGGAAGTTGAAGCAGAAACCTTAAACTGCCTTGACCCTTTTGCTAGGCTTATCTGGGTTTCCCTCATGTATACATGTGCTATTTTTGAATAAAGCCATAAGTAGTTTTTTCTTTGCATCTCCTGACTTATTTTTGAAATCTTGGTGTATTGGTAAGTAAGTGACTTCCACACCACTAACTGATCCCCTTGCTGCTGGAGAAACTGCTCTCACACAGGTGCCCTCCTTCATTTACTATGGACTTGCCCTATAGTTATACCTTAAAGCACATACAGAAACTAAATAGTTAACACAATAGGAGTATACTGTATCTATTCCTCGCCACAAATTAATATAAAGAGTCGTGCTGAACAAACTGGGACTAGAAAAAAAGTGCTAATTGTGCCCTTAACCTATTTTGGTTTCTGGACGTAGAAACTACGTCCAGAAACCATGTGCGCTACCGCGCACCCCCGCGGCCGATCGCGCGCGTGCACGCGCACTCCCGGCCGCGGATTCGGTAGTCAGGGAATCAATATATCGGGCTATGAAGCCCGATCCCTGATTCCTCTCCCCCGCTGAAAAAGCGACAGCTTCTCTCGGAAGCTGCGCCTTTTCTGGCCGTTCCCTTCCTGATGCGCCACTCTAAGCGTGTGTTACGCTTAGAGTGACGTCATGTAAACAAACTCATGGCCGCCATATTGTGGCCAAAAAGTAATACTACACCTGAAAATGAAAATAAATTAAAATCAACACACATTTACATTATAAATCTATTGTTTACCCCCCACCCTCCCAAAACTACCCAAATAAAATGTTTACTATAAATAAAAAAAAACATTACAATAAAAAAAAAAAAAACATGTAAATATTTACCTAAGGGTCTAAACTTTTACAATATCAATGTAAAGATGAAATATTTCTATATTTTTTTTATTTTAACCACTTCAGGATTCGGCGTACGCTTAACTACGCCCCTGAATCCTGAAGTGGATTGCATGGAAACGGCCGCTCGTATGAGCGGCCGTTCCATGTCAGTTCACGGAGGGTGTCTCCGTGAACACCCTGCGAGCCTCCGATCGTGGCTCGCAGGGTAAATGTAAACACACGGGGAAGATCTTCCCCGGTGTTTACATGTATACGGCGCTGCTGCGCAGCAGCGCCGTGGCGGAGATCGGCGATCCCCGGCCTCTGATTGGCCGGGGACCGCCGGCACCTGATAGGCTGAAGCCTATCCTATCCGGCGCAGGACGGAATTCCGTCCTGCGCCGCTCACAGGGGGAGGTAGAGGGAGGGAAGGGGAAGGCGGCCAGGAAGCGCTGCGGAGGGGGGCTTTGAAGAGAGCCCCCCCCGCAAGCGCAAGCAGCCGGCGGCGATCAGACCCCCCCCAGCAGGACATCCCCCTAGTGGGGAAAAAAGGGGGGAAGTCTGATCGGCCTGGCTGCTAGCTGATCGGTGCTGCGGGCTGGAGAGCCCATGCAGCACCGATCAGCAAAACCACCCGGTATCCGGAAGTGGTTAAACTTGTTAATAGTGATAGATGCAAAATGGAAAAAATGCACCTTTATTTCCAAATAAAATATTGTCGCCATACATTGCGATAGGGACATAATTTTAACGGTGGAATAACCAGGACATATGGGCATATACAATACGTGAGTTTTAATTATGGAGGCATGTATTATTTTAAAACTATAATGGCTGAAAACTGAGAAATAATGCATTTTTCCATTTTTTTCTTATTCTTCCTGTTAAAATGCGTTTACAGTAAAGTGGCTCTTAGCAAAATGTACCCCCCAAAGAAAGCCTAATTGGTGGCGGAAAAAACAAGATATAGATCAGTTCATTGTGATAAGTAGTGATAAAGTTATAGGCTAATGAATGGGAGGTGAACATTTCTCTCGTGAAAAACCACGAAACCTGAATGGGTTAAAGTTGAGGGCTCAATGGAATAAAGTGCTAATCATGAATTTGGTATATAATATTATGCAAAAATGCAATTTGATAAAGAGATCGTGCAATAGACTGCTTAGAGTCCAACTGACTGAATAAGAATGAAACAAAGTGAACAAAGAATAAGTGCATACGTGCTGAAGGATTGACCTCAAGACCCAGATGCAATACTGCCTAGATGCAATACTTGTAGGCAGTATTGCATCTGGGTCCTGGGGTCAATCCTTCAGCACATAAGCACTTTTCCTTATTCTTTGCTCACTTTGTTTCATTCTTATTCAGTCGATTGGACTCTGAGACGTCTATTGCACGATCTCTTATCAAATTGTGTTTTTTTTGCACAGCATTATATACCAAATTCATGATATGCACTTTATTCCATTGAGCCCTCAACTTTAAGGGCACAATTAGCACTTTTTTCTACTCCCACTTTTGTTCACCACGACTCTTGGTTTATATCAATTTGTGGCATATACTCTTTTTGCATGAACTATTTAGTTTCTGTATGTGCTTTAAAGAGGAACTCCAGTGAAAATAATGTAATAAAAAAAGTGCTTCATTTTTACAATAATTATGTATACATGATTTAGTCAGTGTTTGCTCATTGTAAAATCTTTCCTCTCCCAGATTCACATTCTGACTTGTATTACATGGTGACATTGTTACTGTGGGCAGATTATGGAGCTGTTTCTAGCTGGTCTGGCTTTAACAGACAGCTATTTCCTGTCTGAACATTGTTACATTGTGACAGTTTGCCCAGAGTACCGTACGGTACCAGAGCCTCTTGTGGGAGGGGTTTCAGCACAAAATCAGTCATACAGCGCCCCCTGATGGTGTGTTTGTGAAAATCATTATTTTTCTCATGTAAAAGTGGGTATCAGCTACTGATTGGGATAAAGTTCAATTCTTGGTCGGAGTTTCTCTTTAAGGTGTACCCCCTTCACTATTAAGGATTATCTATTATTGCATTATTGTTACAAAACCCAGTGCAATTCCTTTTGGTGTTTTTAATGTTGTTATTGTTGTGGATTTTTTCTGATAAAGTGATTGATTACACTATTATATATTTTGGTAGTATTGGTGCTTTCTGCATAAGGGATTTATTTTTCTTTGTGTGTGTGTATATATATATATATATATATATATATATATATATATATATATATATATATATACACACACACATATGGTTAGTAAATAACCCCTTTTAGCACACTCTACCCAATATGGGGAGGTGGTCTGACTTGATTTATGGAACAGCTACCTGTACCCCATAGACATAATTTACTAATTATTTATATGGTGCTGGTCCATCTCTTGTGTACTGAGCCTCATGAAGTAGCTAGACAAGAATGTCTCCTACCTCACCCCACCCCTTCTTCCCCCTGAACAGACCATTCCTAGCGCTGTAAGCCCTTATCACTTAGAATGCAGATTGGGAGCAACTGCATGCCGGTTAAACAGATGCAGAAGACATTTGTATCACTCTTTTCTCCTGGTAAACTCAAAGCACTTTAGCTACAGCCACTAGGGCGCAATCTTGCCTCACTGTATAAAATTTTTCAGTATCCACCTTCCTGCATCCTATTAGTAAGGGATTTCAATGGTGTCACCAATAAAACATTAGACAGGAGTCAAACTGTTAGAAGAATATTGAAAAACCTTCAGTTAATAGACACCTTGCATGCTTTATTTTCTGTCGACAAAACTTTTAATCATTCTTTAGCCCCACGCAATGTTTTTAGGCAGATTGGACTGTATATTTACTACGCATGTGGATGTTCCAAATCTCACATCAGGTAATACTGTGGCACTTTTGGTCTGACTATGCCTCCTTAAAAATTCAACTCCAAGGTTTGGGAGTACCATTTGCCTCTGCAATTTGGAGGCTAAATTATTAATGGTTAGATAATCCTGTGATCTGTGAGCAACTTATGGTAAAGATCATCATTTATATTGCTCATTTCTCCTGGCGGGCTAAAAGCACTTGAGCTGCAACCACTAGGGTACGCTAAGTAGGCAGTAGCAGTGTTAGGGAGTCTAGCCCAAAGAATAGGAAAAGCCGGGATTTGAACCCAGCCCTTAACCATTATACTTTCCAGCCACTACAGCTGTTGTCAATATAACAATTATGTTTCTCCAGGGAAATGGGACACTCATAAATCAGTAATCAGAGGACCAGGGCTGGTTCCAAACTTTTTGCTGCCTGAGGCAATTTTGTGAGGATTCCTCTCTCTCCCCCTCTCCCCCCATTTGAAATTATCACAGCACCAGACAATGTTTACCGCACGTTATAGATACAGTGCGGGGGGGAGGGGGGGGAGGGGAAACACCCTCCATGCACGTAGGTAGGTAGCCAAGTATAGGTACTGCCAAATAGGAAGCCAAGCATAGGTGCCCCCAGTATACGTGTCCAGTTACAGGTGCCCAGAGTATTGGTATCCAGGTACAGGTGCACCCAGTATAGGTAGCCAGGTATAGTTTATCCCGATGTGAATTTTCATTATTACTGTATCACGTATAGTGTTCTGTAACTTTAATACCTTACCTGCTGCAGAGAATTCCCTTTTTGGTCTGCCAGGCCACCATGCGCTGGACAGAGATGGGCATCAATACACGGCATGAGCGCACTTCTGCCCATACTGCAGTGGGCGTTTACATGCGCACGGCTGCCCAATCACGCCGGTGATGACGCACTTCCCTCCACCACCCAGCGCGGACTTTCTGCGCCTCATTTACAGGAAGCGCATGACTGCATGCGCCCTTGTACGCAGCAATCACTGCGCCCGGCCAATCAGATTACCCCATTATAGTAGAAAGATGGGGAAACTACCCACAATCCCTAGCTCCTGACGAAGTGGTCATATAGACCACGCCACGCGTGGAGCGACGCCACGCCTCCCTTCACCTGGACATATCGCTGCTCCTCTTCCAGCGCTGACCGGTATATTATTGCAGCCCACAGTGGCCCTCTTACACTCATTTGTTTTCCTTTGGTATGCCTGCCATATCATTTATATTCATGTTATTTGTCATGCACGGATTTTGAGATGAGCATATACATCCTTACACTTTAGCACTTTATATTGGTGTCACCCTTACTGTACATATGCACAGGGACTTATAGATTTGTTGTGCATTAACCATTAGCATTCTAGACTCGAGTCTTTACCATATATCTGGGGCTCTTTTGAACCCCGAGTCATGTGGCGCAGGTACTTATTACTTATTATATGTGAGGTGAGGCGTGTTATTCATGTTTGACATTAGCAGGTGTCTGACTGTTTTCCCTGATGGGTTTTTAAGTGTTTTTAATCTTGTTTTCATCTGTGGCAAATCAAGATTGATTGTTTATACATTTAAATGGTGGTGCAGTGTATATGTACAGGTTGCTTTTCTCTTTCACTTACTGCCTGCTTTGTTTTTCCTGTACTTGCACGCCTTGACATCTTAGAATGCAGATGTGGCTTCTCTAGTTGTCTACAGTAACAGAGTCAGGGACAGGCCGAGTTGGTAGCATAAATCAGATGGCTGCGGTACAAAAGGGCTAGACAGAGGCGAGGTCAGGAAAAAGGCAGAAGGTCGGTACACAGAAAAATCATACAATAGATGTTACTTCAATAATTTCAGGAGGATATTACGAATGAATTACAAATTACAGCTATCAATAAAGACAACAATACACGACTGACTAACTAGAGTACATATATATTGTGTGTCTACACAATATATTGATGTAGCTCAGAGATAGCTAGCTAGGCCAAGAACCAGCGAACTGATTAGTATCAAGGCCAGTGAGCAACTGAAGCTCCTGGCCTTGTATACAAAAACTCCTAATTCAGCAGTCACTTCCCCTTTTAGGTGATGTCACTAATGACATCCCCCTGCTGACCACCCAAACCCTCCTCCTGAGCCTATAAGGCTCACTCAGACTCGCACGTGCGCGATGCGACCTTTGGGTCGCGCGCGAGCCGGAAGACGCCGCCGGAGGGGAGCCGGGGATGCAGTCAGGGGATTCCAGCGCGGTCGTCCCGCCGCTCGCCCGGACCATGCCGGAGACGTCACAGGACCTGCCGCTGGAAGGTAAGTGTGTTACATTAAAACCACCAAAGCCCCCCCCCCCCCCCCCCCCGAGGAGTGGTCTCCGAATACTCATTACTGGGTTTATCAGGAAATTTCAGATGAAACTCATTAATCAACCTGTCAGCATGAATGTGACGAGCTGGAATCCAGCATCTTTCCTCAGGGCCATATCCCTTCCAGTCTACAAGATACTTTAAGGACCCTCGAACTCGAGTCCAAAATCTTCTCTACCTCATATTCCGTTTCTCCATCTACCTCAACAGGAGGAGGAGGATCTGAAGGTATAATGGTATTAGCGGCAGGTTTCAGCAGGGAGACATGAAATTACTTGACTCCTCATCAGCTGGGGAAGTGTTGCACGTCATAAATTTTTTCCTGAATGGGATAGGGACCAATGAATTTACGGCCCAATTTAACCAAAGATTGATGTAGAGAAATATTGCGAGTAGATACCCACACCACATTCTCTGGGGAAAACTCATATTCAGGAGATCGATGAGCATCGGCATACAGTTTCTTATGGGACACTGCATCCCTCAGATTTTGCTGTACCTGCGGCCAGATTTGCTGAACATGAGTGCTCCATTCCTCCAAGGCTGGAAAAGAGGAATTGGTTGAGGTAAAACAGGTTAACTTAGGATTTTGGCCGGTGACAACTCAGAAAGGAGACAATTTGGTTGAAGTATTGGGCAGGTTGTTAAATGCGAACTCAGCAAAGGAAAAATAGTCTGACCAAGTTTCTTGGCAATCTGAAACAAAACATTGAAGATACTTCTCTAATGATTGATTGGTCCTCTCTGTCCGCCCATTGGTTTCTGGGTGAAACCCGGAAGAGAAGGACAACTTGATGCCCACCAGTTCACAAAAGGTACGCCAGAAGCGAGAAACAAATTGTACCCCCAGTCTGAAACAATGTTCTCGGGGATCCCATGCAGGCGGAAAATGTGTACAATAAACAATTTGGCCAATTCTTGGGCTGAAGGCAACTCAGGGAGTGGTACATCTTACTAAATCTGTCTACAATTACCCAGATCACTTTTTTACCATCAGAAAAGGGCAAGTCAACTATAAAATCCATCCAAAGATGAGACCACGGTCTGGATGGAATAGGTAAAGGCATGAGATGTCCCCGGGGAGCTGCCCAGGACACTTTACTTCTAGCACACGTGGGACAGGCTGCAACAAAAGCCTTACAATCCTTGCTAATTGAAGGCCACCACACATCGTGACAATAGATTTAAAGTTTTGACCTCCCCAGGGCGTCCTGCCAATTTAGAGTCATGAAACATCTGTAGTACCTGTAAACGCAAATGTAAAGGCACAAATTGAAGACCCGAGTGTGTCTCCTGGGGTCTGTCCTGTTGAAAGGATTGTAATGACTCAGATAGATCGACAAGTTCCTGGGTGTGAGTGGCGGCCAGGACACAATGTGTGGGTATAATTCCCTTAGGAGAAAGATCTTGTAAAGCTTCAGGTTCAAAAGTTCTAGACAAAGCATCAGCTTTCACGTTCTTGGATCCCGGTTTATAGGTTATTACAAAGTTAAAACGAGTGAAAAGCAGTGCCCATCTAGCTTGTCTGGGATTAAGCCTTTTAGCCCCCTCAATATATTGTAAATTTTTGTGGTCAGTATAGACAGTGATTGGATGATTAGCTCCTTCCAACCAGTGCCTCCACTCCTCGAACGCCATTTTTGCAGCCAATAGCTCTCGATTGCCAATATCATAATTGAGCTCAGCTGAGGTAAATTTCTTGGAGAAGAAGGCACATGGGTGTAACCGCTCTGGCTGGCCAGAGTATTGTGAAAGGACAGCTCCCACTCCCAATTCTGAGGCATCCACTTCTACAATAAAAGGTAGATTTACATCCGGATGCTTGAGAATGGGAGCTGAGCAGAATGCAGTTTTTAAGTCAGAAATTGCCTTATAGGCTTGGGGAGATCAAATAACCAAATCTGAATCCTTCTTAGTTAAATCAGTCAAAGGTGCCACCAAAGACAAGAAATTTCTAATGAACCTTCGATAATAATTGGCAAAGCCAATAAAGAGCTGAATAGCTTTAAGACCTTTAGGGGGTGACCAATCTAAAACTGCTGACAATTTTTTTTTGTCCATTGATAGTCCAGTATCTGAGATAACATAACCCAAAAAAGGGACCTGCGTGACTTCAAAAACACACTTCTCGAACTTGGCAAATAATGAATTTTCTCTAATTTTTTTCAGTACAAATCTCACATGACTATGTTCAGACACAGAATTGGAATATATCAGGATGTCATCCAAATAGACGACCACGAATCTTCCCAATACATCCCTAAACACATCATTTAAGAAATCTTGGAAGACGGCCGGTGCATTACACAGGCCAAACGGCATCACTAGGTACTCGTAGTGTTGAACTTCAGTGTTGAAGGTCGTCTCCCATTCATCACCCTCACAAATTCTAATTAGATTGTATGCCCCCCGCAAGTCCAACTTAGAGAAAATCTTTGCCCCATGAGACCTGTGCAAATAAATCGTCAATCAGGGGCAAAGGATATCGATTTTTTTATAGTGATTTTTTCAGCCCTCTGTAGTCTATACAAGAGCGTAACCCTCCATCTTTTTTTTTAACAAAGAAAAAGCCGGCGCCGGCTGGTGACGTGGATGGTCTGCTAAAACCTTTCTCCAAGTTTTCCTTAATATACTCTTTCATAGAGATCTTTTCGGGCCCTGTGAGGTTATATAAATGACCTCGCGGGGGCATGAATCCAGGTAACAAATCATTGGGGCAGTCATAAGGTCGGTGTGGTGGCAATTTACCTGCAAATTGAGGGGAGAACACATCAGCAAAATCTAGATAATGGGGTGGTGGTAGTGCTATCTGTTTGACTTCTAAACTGTGGAAAGGGATACCCTGAATGCACACATCCTGGCACTGTTGTGACCAACCCATAAGTTGCCCTTAACACCAATCAATAAGAGGGTTGTTTTTGTAACCACGGTACCCTAACACCAGTGGACTAGAAGGCATGCGAAATACATATAATTGCATTTGCTCCCGATGTAAAGCTCCAACCTGCAAAGTTAACTCTGGCGTACTGGAAATGGGTTGTTTGGACTGTAAGGGGGTATCATCGATAGCAGTAACGTAAATTTTATTCTGCAAAGAGATTGCTGGGATTCCTAAATTGGCTGCCAAAACAGTCTATAAAGTTTCCTGCGGCACCTGAGTCGATAAAGGCTTTGGTATGGAAAGAAGTCATACCCCAATGTAGGGTGACTGGCAACAACATTTTCTTTATTTTGAGGGGAACAATAGGCCCGCCCAGGTGAGGTTCCCCAACTTCACCTAGGCGCTGGAGTTTCCCGGAGCCTGTCTCTTTGCAGAACATGTTTGCGCAAAATGGCCCTTCTCCCCACAATACATACAAAGGCCTGCATTCCTTCTGCTAAGTTTCTCAGCTGGAGACAATCGTGAGAAACCCAGTTGCATTGGCTCCTCACTGGAAGGTTTACTACTTGGTCTAGGGTTCCCTGAGACGAAATAGACATTGTGTTGACGTCTATGTCTCATCCGCCTGTCAACCCTTATAGCCAAGGAGATGGCCTCCTCCAGAGTTCTGGGTTCAGGGTGGCTCACAAACATATCATTTACTGTATCAGTTAACCCAAAAAGAAATTGACTGAGGAGTGCTGCTTCTCCCCATTTAACAGATAGCGACCATTTCCGGAACTCGGCTGCATACTCCTCAACGGTATGCTTTCCCTGGCGTAAATCTCGCAAACGGCGAGTCGCTGTGGCTGAAATATCCGGATCTGCGTATATTACAGCCATGGCATAAAAAAATGTCTCTACCGAGGTATGAGCTACATCATCAGGACTCAACCCATATGCCCAGGTCTGTGAGTCACCCTGTAATAGTGTCTTGACCAATGTAATTTTTAGTGATTTCGTATCGGAAGATCTGGGTCTGACCTCAAAATATGACATATGACGATTGCGGAAATTACTGAAATCAGCACGGACCCCTGAAAACCTTTCAGGTAATGGCATTTTTGGCTCAGTGTTAAGTGGAATGAGAGCCGGTTGAGGATTTTGCGGAACATTGGCAGGTATAAATCTGAGCGATAGCATTAGATAACTGCGTAATCTAAATTTGCTGGTTATTCAGTAGCTCAGTAAGGTGATTAACTGCACCAAAAAGTGTCTGAATCTGTTCTCGCATTCCTCCATGATAATGTTATGGGCCTTGATAATATCTCGCTGGTGTGTGACGAGATAACGTACGAATAAATACACAATAACAGTACAATGTATAGTCTCAGACCGGTCTGAACTTGTGCACAAGTGTCGATATTGAGGTACAAAGTCGTAAAGCTAAATCATAGTCAAACTCAAGCTGGGTCATACGCGTGTATCAGATGTCAGTCGTATTGCGAGGATCAGGCAGTAAAAGAGTCAGGGACAGGCCGAGACGGTAGCATTAATCAGATGGCTGCGGTACAAAAGGGCTAGACAGAGGCGAGGTCAGGACACAGGCAGAAGGTTGGTACACAGAAAAATCATACAATAGATGTTACTTCAATAATATCAGGAGGATATTATGAATGAATTACAAATTACAGTTATCAATAAAGACAACAATACACGACTGACTAACTAGAGTACATATATATTGTGTGTCTACACAATATATTGATGTAGCTCAGAGGTAGCTAGCTAGGCCAAGAACCAGTGAACTGATTAGTATCAAGGCCAGTGAGCAACTGAAGCTCCTGGCCTTATATACAAACTCCTAATTCACTTCCCCTTTTAGGTGAAGTCACTAATGACATCCCCCTGCTGACCACCTAAACCCTCCTCCTGAGCCTATAAGGCTCACTCAGGGCCGCGCGCGAGCCGAAAGACACCGCCGGAGGGGAGCCGGTGATGCCGTCAGAGGATTCCAGCGCGGCCGTCCCGACGCTCGCCCGGACCACGCCGGAGACGCCGCGGGACCTGCCGCTGGAAGGTAAGCCTTGTACAGGATGACACACTGGACGCTGCAACAGAAGGTCTGGATGGTCCGGGAACACAATCGGATCTGACACTGCCAGCCTCTACAGCAAACTGAACCACGGTCTCTTTGGCCAACAAGGAGCCACTAGCAACACTCTGACCTGATCCTCCACAATCTTACTCAATACTCTTGGTAGTAACGTTATGGGGGGAAAAGCATACATTAACTGAGATCGCCAGTTTACTGAGAAAGCGTCCAGTATCCAGGGACTGTCCTGCGGGAACAGTAAACAAAACTTCAGACATTTCACATCCTGCTTTCTGGCAAAGAGGTCCACCTCTGGAAGACCCCACTAATCTACCATTACCTGGAAGAATTGTAGATTGAGAGACCATTTGTTCTGGTCCAGCAAAGTCCTGCTTAGGTAATCTGCTGAGACTTTCAAGTGAACTGTGTAAAGTCATGCATTTTGGTCGTACCAATGGTCTAGCACCATACAAAATAAATGGGATACAGTTGGGGACATCAAACTTGGAGAAAGACTTAGGAGTACTCATCGACAAGTTAAATAATCATACTCAATGCCAAGCCGCTGCAGCTAAAGCTAACAACATTTTGGGATGCATTAAAAGGTAAATAAAAACTCGAGATGCTAGCATAATATTGCCCCTGTTTAACTCTCTAGTAAGGCCACATCTGGAATATGGAATTCAGTTCTTGGCACCACATTACAGGAAAGATATTGCAGTTTTAGAGCAGGTGCAGAGACTAGCAACAAAATTGATACGTGGGATGGAAGGACTTACCAATAAAGGTATTGGGATGCATTAAAAGGTAAATAAAAACTCGAGATGCTAGCATAATATTGCCCCTGTTTAACTCTCTAGTAAGGCCACATCTGGAATATGGAATTCAGTTCTTGGCACCACATTACAGGAAAGATATTGCAGTTTTAGAGCAGGTGCAGAGACGAGCTACAAAATTGATACGTGGGATGGAAGGTCTCGCTAACCAAGAAAGGTTAGATAAACTGGGTTTATTTAGTCTAGAGAAGAGACGCCTTAGAGGGGATCTAATTAACATGTATAAATACATCAGAGGGCAATATAATAGCTTGGCGGATTAGCTTTTTGTCCCTAGGCCTTCTCAAGGGACTAGAGGACATGATCTGCGCATGGAGAAAAAACGTTTTTGCCATTTATTTAGGAAATGGTTCTTTACAGTAAGAGTGATTAAGATGTGGAATGCATTGTCACAGCAAGTCGTTATGGCAAACTCTATACCTGCATTTAAAGGGGGCTTAGATGCTTTCCTTGCATTGAAAGACATCCATGGCTACAATTACTAGGTAATGCCCAGTGATGTTGATCCAGGGATTTTATCTGATTGCCATCTGGAGTCGGGAAGGAATTTTTCTCCCTTTTGGGGCTAATTGGACCATGCCTTGTAAGGGTTTTTCGCCTTCCTCTGGATCAACAGGGATATGTGAGGGAGCAGGCAGGTGTTGTACTTTGTTCTCTGGTTGAACTTGATGGACGTATGTCTTTTTTCAACCAAAATAACTATGTAACTATGTAACTGCTCTCAGAGATTTTAGGTTGGATTCTGTCCAAAACAGAATTCTTGCCGTCTGGGACTAAAGTACTTGACTCCTTGTACCTCCCTGACGATTCAGGTAGGCAACCACACTGCTGTTGTCTGTTTTTATAGTCACATGCTGACCTCTGACTGTAATGCCTCCTTTTGGATAGGATCTGTTGGTAACAGAGAGACTAAGGAGCTGGCTTATCGAATTCTATCGTGTATCCTTATTATGTTCTCCTGGGCCCCTCTTTGCTGTTTCTGCCACTCCCTGCTGCAATCCTGGCGTGTAATTGCCAGTTTTAGGCAGTGTTTACAAACAAAAAACATGGCTGCTAACCAGCATGTGACAGGCTCAGAGAAGCTCGGTGTGTGACTTATACAGAGCCTGGAGGGGGCATGGAGAGGGTGTGTATAACTTCTACCTATCACAGCAGAGCAGCACATTCCTGCCTGTGCCGACAAAGCTGACAAAGAAAAGAAGATTAGATTATATAACAGAGATAATACAGCCACTGTGCAACTAGGAAAGGCTGCAGTAAGACAGACCACATTAGAACAGGTATAGGAACTTATAGGATAGAAAAAATAAGGCTGAAAATGTTGTTAGAGTCCCTTTAACAGCTTTCTCTGTACAGTGTTGACATAACTTCTTGGATGAAGAAGTAAAACGAGTACTGCAAATAGCACATTGTCTTTCTGACTTGCTAGAAGATTGCTGACTTGACTTACTGGAGTGAGACAATGATTTATCCTTGTCAGACTTTTCTTTGTCATGTTTAGCTTTAGGCTAAAATAAAACAGCATACAGAGAAAGCTGTTAGCCTCATACTCTCTAAGAACACATACATGGAAAGCAGATACACACAGAGACAACTTGCCAGAGAGGGATCAGAGTCACACTCCGCAGTTGTAAACGGCCTGTAGCGTCCTCCATGTTCCTGAAGCATTAGGAACAGGGACTGCAAAAAAACGCTTTTAAATAAGCACATAATTACCTGCACCTGGCCTGCACTGCCGCGGCCTCTTGCCGCTAATGGCCAGCCGTGCTTCCTGAAGCGCTGTAACGCGCTGTAACGTGGGACGCCAGCGAGTGACGACTCCCAGTATCTGACCGGAACTGCCTCAGAATACGTGCACCTGTGCGCATAAACCTGCTACCTCCAAAGGAGAAGCCTCCAATACGCTGCAGGGCTCCATACCGGCACACTGATCAGCTATATCCTGGAGACCTGCAAACGCTGCTCCTGCCGCCTGACATGGTTAGCACCTGCAGAGCCCCCCTCCCCCCTCCCCCGAAGCGTCCTGTCCGGGACAGGTAAAACAACTGAAGTGCTGTGCAACTTACTATCCTCTTATACTGCTACCAATCAATTATGTAAAACCTATATCTTGATAGATTCCTGTCCAAATGAGGGAAGGTAGACTAGTCTCAGAGGATGGGTGCAGTCCGATAGACGTCCTGGGAAATAAAAGATGCGATTCCCCTATAGGTTGCCATTATTTCAAATGTCGCCACGCAGGTGTGTGCTTGAAAAAGTGATAGCGAGTGAAGGTATGGATAACGAGACAGTCCTTCTAAGAAGAGAGATCCGCTGGATTGACAAGTTAAATACTCTCAGTCCTGACGGCTATATGAGGACTTTAATGTAAAATGCTTCTTGTAATCGATCTGTATGTGTGTGAATAAGATGGTATTTGCCCTTTAAGATTTGTGCTCGTCCTCTTGATGGGTGCGTTTTTGTATTGTGATTTCATAATGATGTCACTGTCGTGAATGAGTTAGCATTTAAAAAAGGCTTGCGTGCCAAAACATCATGCTATCTAGTGGCTGTGCTACTAATAAATCAAGCTATAATTGCATAAATGCAGGTCGAGACACAGTCGTTTGTCTGTGAAGAAATGGGCAAATTGGTCACAGAGGTCCTTTGAAGACTCGATATTAAGTTTTTGACATGCCGGGTTGCAGAGTTTTTCCACTGTGCGGAACAGTTGGGCTGGTTTGTTAACTTCATTTGCAATCTCTTGTGATAGAAAGGATGATTTTTTCCCGTGATTACCTTTTGGTAGTTCTTCAAGTGGAGGATTAAGGCATGTTTGTCTTCTGGGGACTGAGATTTGCGCCACAGTCTCAAGTTTTCGGCCTTGTCTTTTCAGCTCTTTTATAGCGTTATCAAACCACTGTGCATGATGGTGTGGAGTAAGATATTTGGTGCACAGAGGAGCAATGGTCTCAAAGGTGGAGGACACACATTTGTTGTATTTAACCACTTCGCATCCAGACCTTGTTTTCCCCTTATTGACCAAAGCAGTTTTGACGCTTTAGCGGTGTCCCTATTCAATCAGCAATAACTTTATCCCTACTCACTACACCTAAATGAACTATATATCGTTTTTTTTCAAGACAAACCAGGCTTTCAATGGGGGGTATCTTCCCAAGAACAATTTTGTTTTCTAGGCATTTTAATTGAAAAAAGGGAACAAAAATTAAAAAAATGCATTATTTCTAATTTTTAACAATTCCAGTCTAAAAATAAAAAGTGCCACAGGGATAAAACCATTCCACCAGTTAATGACCCCCCTAATATAGTCAGATGTGCCCCGAGTATCAGCCCAACCTCCCCAGTTTAGCCAGATGTGACCCCAATATCAGCACCCCCGTATAGTCAGATGTGTTCCATGTATCTACCACCCCCCAGTACAGAGAGACAGTAACGCCGCCAGGATTGTTGGCACCCCTCATTATAGGCAGTTGTGTCCCCAGGATAAAATTTCCCCCACTATAGCCATATGTGCCCCCAGAATTGCCCCCCCCCCCACCAATTATAGCCAGATGTGCCCCCAGTATTAGGATACCCCCCCCCTCCCCGAAAATCAAATGATCCCCCATAGTCAGATGTCATCCCCCCCAGTTACCCAGATGCCTGGCAGTTGTTTTACACCCCCAACCCCCCCCCCATCAGGCAGCCCCTCCGTGCACAGATAGCTAAAAAAAATGTAAATAAAGCCGCCTCTCTCACCTTACCTCGTTCCAGCGATGAGCTTGCAGCCTGAGCATCCGATCCCAGCTCTGAACTCAGCCGCGTATTGCCGGTGACCCGACTGTGAGTAGCAGAGCTGATTGATTGGAGGAAGCCCAGTTCATGTAAGGCACAAGGTAGCTCTATTCCAAATTGTGAAGAGGAGTCATCCACCCATGTATTGAAATCTCCAAGAACAATCCATCTGGGGTGTTCCAGTGTTAGGTTGCATAGGAGGTCTACAAGTTCCTTAAGGAAGTCTGAGTATTTTTCTGGTGGGGTGTAGATCAGCAATATGTTAATGTTTTTCTCAGCTGAAAGTTGCACCCCCAAGCATTCAAACGAGTTGGTAGGTCCTACAGTAAGTGGTCTGATTTTCAAAGCTGATCTAAAGCAAAGTGCAACCTCTCCACCCCTGCGTTCTTTCCTGTTGCAGTATATCACGGAATAGTTTGTTGGCACGGCGGCCTCCAGGGTGGGGCCAACTGGTTCAGAAAGCCAGGTTTCAGTCAGGCAGGCCAGATCAGAAGACTATTAGATCATGT